>NC_143020.1:19720098-20020098 GCF_055824585.1 Amblyomma mixtum
TAAAATCTTTCAATGCGAAGTTGATTCGATAAAGGTCCAGTTTATGGCCCTGAATACATCTGTGAGGATCTGTGGGATTGCAGGTCTTATTTTACTCAAATAAAAAAGTGCAAACAATAAACGAGGCGGCTTTTATAGGAAAGGATACCAATTTCAATACGAGAGTGAAAAAAGGAAAGGAACAAGAGAGCAAGGCAACAACGCACGGGAAAAACACACGGGGGTACAGAACATAGTGCTTACGAAAAATACAGGAAAAAGAAAGTCAAAAGGGAAAGTCACACTACTTGTCTCTCATTCGAGCAACGAGCGGGGAGGACTGGCTGGGTGTGGGGCAGTCAGGGAGTCTCTGTGTGTTCCAATGTCGATGCAACGCTACCGCAGCGTCAGCGTCTGTGGGCTCCCAGCACGGTTCCCAGGTCTGGTATCCCGGAAAGGCCACGTAGGCACCAGAGGCGGCCTGTGTGGAGCAGCTGACGGATGGACGGAGAAGAGTGGCGCCTGGGCCTCAGCCGCAGACGTCCGGGCCACCAGACCTGGACATCCATCGTCGAGAGCCTCAACCACCAGGCCCAGGCGCCACTCTTCTCCGTCCATCCGTCAGCTGCTCTACACAGGCCACCTCTGGTGCCTACGTGGCCTTTCCGGGATACCAGACCTGGGATCGTGCTGGGAGCCCACAGACGCTGACGCTGCGGTGGCGTTGCATCGACATTGGAACACCCAGAGACTCCCTGACTGCCCGACACCCAGCCAGTCCTCCCCGCTCGTTGCTCGAATGAGAGACAAGTAGTGTGACTTTCCCTTTTGACTTTCTTTTTCCTGTATTTTTCGTAAGCACTATGTTCTGTTCCCCCGTGTGTTTTTCCTGTGTGTTGTTGCGTTGCTCTCTTGTTCCTTTCCTTTTTTCACTCTCATACTGAAATTGGTTTCCTTTCCTATAAAAGCCGCCTCGTTTATTGTTTGTACTTTTGTGTTTGTGTAAAATAAGACCTGCAATCTCACAGATCCTCACAACATCTCTCGAGTCCGCTATGCAAGTTTTCACACGAAGTTTTAGTTGACATCGCTGGTAGTGAAATGTAATTATGGGAGAGATGAAGCTTTAGTTTATGTGGCGTTTCCGGGCGATCAATTTAGCGAGAAAAAACATCTCCATGTTTGTTTTGTCTTCATGTGAAATTCTAGCGGTCCCGTATCGTTGTCAGACGGTTGAATACTTTGCGACGCCGTATTGAAGAATTTTTTGTACAGTTCTGAGGAATAGAATGCCTTTTCTTCGAGTGTTCGTTCCTCTCTGAGCATGAATGCAGAAACTCCTGTATGTCACGTCATTTGACAAAAGGTGCTTCTAGTATTTTCTGCCATCGCAGTGTACTCATTTTGCTCGACAAACGCGCGAGATATATATTGATATACGGCAGCCTTCTTGGTCCTCCTTGGCGACAGTCAACAAACTCATTTTTTTTCAAGAAGCGCTTTCTGGTCTTTAACGCTACTTAAGTAGTCGAAAGATGCAAATCTTGAATATCGCTTGTCAATGCATCTCACAAGCAACAGTATTTATAGGCATTGTTGGCTTTTTTAGAGTTACTTAAACTGCTCAAAAAGTTCTAACCCTTTTTAGGAAAGCATAGCCTTCTGATGCCAGCTTTCCCGGGCTATCTCTAATGTGATGTTTTCACGGAGTGGAATATTTCTACAGTGGCAATATTTTTATGTATTTAAAATAGTGTGGCGAGATCACGGAGGAACAATTTTGTTACCATTCCCGGCGCTTCCATCACAAAACAGATCTTCGATATATCTGTAGCTTTCCTCTTGCCGGGAAAACTGCTCCGTAACGGATTTTGGGCAACGCTCGATCCTCTTGTGGCAAGGCAACTTTTCCTTCAGGCGGCTGCAAACGAAAACGTTCGCCTTCTGCAGTTGTACATACAAACGTACGGGACTCTTTCCCGCTTGGACACATAGGACTGCGGAATGACAGCTGCAAAACAGAACAGAGAAACATAACCCAACAACCACCTGTGCCTCCATGCTGCGCAGAGCGTTGGTCTGTAGCGAGCTTTTCGGCACCGCCTGATGCCAGAATTTAGTTCAAATTGCAATCCTTACTGTCCATTTCTAGTTGTGGTTTCAATTTTCTGGGTGAGCAGGAGCAGCTCCTGGAGAGGGAACAAACAGCAGAAACAGCCCGAGATCACCGGTCTAAGAACGCGAACCAAGTCTATCCCCGTCCCAATCTATCAAATCAAAATTTACACCACCAGCGTTTGTATGCATGCAATAAAAAATTAAGGTTGGACCGCATTGGCCAGCCTGTGCGCGGTTGATTAAAAGGGCTGACACACACACAGATGATTCTGAGTTAGAAACCCCATGTTGTAGTTGGAGAAAAAAATACCAAAAATAAGCATCTACTGGTTTATCGACACTTGCGATGCCACTAGACGGTACGTGTTGTCGCAATTTTCAGATCAAGCTTCACTCAGATGTAATATCTAGCTGTAGCTCATTTGCAAATTTTTCCTGGCAAACATAGCACTGACTCCAATTTCAAGGGGTAAAAATGTGGGTACCTTAAGTTCATTTCTGCGTTCACGGTTCAATATTTCTCATTTGCAAAGTTTTCATGCAATCCTGGTCTAAACTCTCATAGGGTGCCATTAAGACTACCGAAGGCAACACCACTCAGTTAAAGTTACTGTGTCTGTTTGAAGCTTTCGATGTTGTCCTAAAGAAACAGAATCGCATGAATGAATGCATGGCTGGGTGAGCTCGACCACCTCTATGATGAATGAAATATTGATATGCTTTGGCTGCACAAGCGAGGACCCCGCCACTTTTGCAGCCACGTGGGGCTTGGAAATTCCCAAAAAAGGGTGGAAAATTTGTTCAAGAAATAGGTTACCTTTGACACCCAACCGTAACATTTTTATTTCTTTTTCTATAATTTAAGTTAATCTTTTCTGATGACTTTTACTGACGGGCTGAAGGTTATATCTTTCGCCTGAATTTCCTGTCCAGCTGATGTGTTTTAAGGGTGTGACTGTTACTTAATATACTCCCAATATTTAAATCAGATTTTGTCCTTCTGCTATAAGCGATAACCTCCAAGAAATGGGTATCATCTTTTTTTGTTAGGTGCTGCCGCACACCTCTGGCAAAAAAAAAAATATTTGGAGCCTTGGTCGTTTCAAGAAATGATTCCATTTCTTTTTACCAAATAGCAATTATACACACCTGCACACTCTCAGCTCGGCCGAACCCTCCGCTGTCTGCGAGAGCTTTTCGTCCGCAGGCAGAGACAATGTTGACGTCAGTACGTCAAGATAGCTTGCGTAGCATCTAGAAATTGTTTCCTCGGCGCAAGCATCTTCCTTGTCACTCTCTTCCATGGCGATAGAGAAAGAAAAAGAGGAGCGTCCGATGAAGTATACTCAATAGTGCGAAACATTGCACAACAAAAAAAACATCCCCAGTGGAGCTTCGGAGTTCTGTGCGTGAAGCGAGAGACGAATAACTCGTAGCAGTGTACTATTCGTACCAATCCCCTGATGCAAACGAATAAACATTAGATAACACTCCGTGCACACGTCTGACTGCGGAAACCTTTGGATGCATTACATACTTGCTACTATTACGAGCGTTTCATATGACTTCTTTGCTTTTGTATTCATTCTCTCTTTGATATAAAACGAGACCGCTTTAATTTGTACTCAATTTGTAGTGCAATGTCGTTGCCTTTTTTCAGCTTCTATACCTGCAATACTGGCGTGTTATAACGTTGGGTGGAATTTTTAGTTACGTCTCTGTAATTAAGTGTTTCGCTATTCGGCATTCTTCGACGAATACGAGTGGCTGACAATCGAGCTGTTCAGCCTAGCGGAGAACTACTAGCGGAGACCTACACCGGTTTACCGTATGCCGGCAGCGCACGCGCAGTTATCCCGCTTGGCCGCTCAACTCCCAGTGGACGTGCGCCGTAGGTTGGCAGCAATTCGGTATACGCCCCCGTTGTTGTAAATCTCTGTACTATTCCGTTCACTTCACAGAACGCCTCATCTTAGGGTTCTTTAAAACAGAATAAACATTTTAAAATAAATATTTTCGTCTCATTAAAGAGCATCGCACTTAACGTATAAACGTACTTTTCGAGCTGCTTCAAAGGGCCCAGGGTACAAATAGCACGAGGGAGCGCTTCAAAACGTGGGACGTAAGTTTTTGCACACTGTGCTTGCAAGTTGCCATACTAAATAGAAATGTTTCGATTTTGTTTTGCAATTTAACAAGCTAAGACTTTCTTCATGTCCGGCAGCATACAAAATACACCTGCGTACATATCTTCCTTTCGATAAACCAGTCTCCTCCATGTAGACTCCACAAACACCAGAAAATGTGGCGTGGTAGAAATACCATTGCAGGATGTTCCAGGCAGCAGAGTGTGATATAGAGCCTTCTAGTGAAGGCTTTACTACCTTCCAAAGCTCATGTCGAGGAGACGCTGAGGAGCAATTATTTAGTCACCAATGCGGACATAGTATTATCTTGTAATTGCCTGACTATATTGCTCCAAAGCCGGCACCGTGGCCTCAGAACGCTTGTACAGCCCTGTACACATTGCATGTCTCATTTAAGGAGGCACGTTTCACCACATAGCGTTGGGCGAGCACGAAGAAATTCGTTACACGGTTGCCTTTCGTTCACGTATTTGTGTGGCAGTGCGCTGCATCGTGGTAGAAACCTTGCATCCTAATTTGCTGCAGCGAGCCACTAAGCATACTCGAAAGGATTTTCGCAAAAAATTCTTCTCTTTTGGATTGATTTTTCTCAATTTTCTCTAGAGCGTTGGCCCCTTTTGGTTCGCCTGCAATAACTTCTAGTTTGGAGCGTGCTTTTTTTTTCAGATTTTTAGTTTTTTTTTTTTCCCCATGAAAGTTTTACAACAAAGGGGAAGAAGAAGAATTACCACGTTTTTTTTTTACAATTTGTGGTCCGCCAGACCATACACCTATTCCGGGCGAAGTGTCGCCTTTTGCATAATCCGAGCGCGGATTATACACAAGATTGATCCCGCTTACAGCAGTTGGCCGGACTCTTCTTTGAACGGCCGAACGACGGCGCTTCGCAATAATATCGCTAAGTTCTATCGCAAACATACCTGATTTCTTGAAGAACCATTCGCCTCGCTCGCTCTCTTAGATATATTAGCTTTATTCAGTTTACATTTAATACAAAAAATGCCAATTTTTAGCCTACCATTTGAATATCCATTCCATTCGCACAAGAGCGGACTAACGGCAAACAAGATATCCGCCTTCTTCTTTCCATAGCGTAAAGGCTTCTAGGCTTTTTAACGCCTATGCTTGGCATCTGTCATCATCATCAGCAGCAGCAGCAGCCTGATTACGCCCACTGCAGGGTAAAGGCCTCTCCCATGTCTCTCCAATTAACCCTGTCCTTCGCCAGTTGCGGCCACCGTATTCCTGCAAATTTCTTAATCTCATCCGCCCACTTAACTTTCTGCCGGCCCCTGCTACGCTTGCATTCTCTCGGAATCCACTCCGTTACCATTAAGGTCCAGCGGTTATCGTGCCTTCGTACTAAATGCCTGCCCAAGCCCATTTCTTCCTCTTGATTTCAACTATTAAGTCATTAACCAGCGTGTGTTCTCTCATCCACTGCGCCCGCTTCCGATCTCTTAACGTTACAGCCATCATTTTTCTTTCCATAGCTCGCTGCGTTGTGCTTAACTTAAGCAAATAATCTGTAAGGCCTTATAATAAATAAAACAAGCTAGAAAGAACTTCCTGAACGTAATAGATATTAAAAATTATTTTGTACCATGCCGATCAAACAAATCCACGAATGCTTTCCTTCGCTGTCAGCAATGCCCACGCGCCTTTGTGCAAGCTCACATCAAAATGAAGGCTTCTAAAAACAAGCAAGTTCAATTTCACATGCAGGTACATGCTAACAAAGTGGGCGAATCCCCCCAAAATTACTGCAAATTAACTGTCATGCAATTGAACGCTGCACACTTGTAAAAGTGGAGTTTATTTACCTTGCTCAGAAGAAACCGAGTTTGGGCTAATGATCAACAAAACAACCAGCGACAGCATTGCCAACTCTAATGGAGGCGTCATTCTTCAAAAGGGTTCAGTTCTCTCCTGGTTTCCTTTCTAATGCAGGTGGAACCAACACACTGAAACAGTAATCAAACGAGACCCCGATGAAGAAAATCCTCATACGCAGTGTTTCATATTAATTTCATATGCGAACAATAATACAGAAGGCAACGAATCAATGTGCAAGACATGTAAGAATTACTTACGAAATGTTGTTTTCCTTCAGCCAAGAGCGAAGCGATCAGGACACCCTGGCGGCGAGTCTTTGAGACGGCAACTTTCGTCCCAAAGGACTGCACGCCAGCAGTGAGTCACGCTGTCTCAGGATGCAGTCGACAGGAAATAACGCCAGTGCTTCCTGTGCCTCATCGCCAAGCAGGAACTCGCGCTACTGATCCATTTCATTCAAACATATCTGTTGACGGCCGAACGAAAAGACGGCTCCGACATCCCTTTCTCCCAGACCTTTGTGGCAACCAGTTAAATACCCGTCACCGCTAGGAAACGTACAAAACTCTATTTATCGTCAAATGTAATCGGGCCGCCCTAAGTGGCGCACGTATCTGTGTACTGCCCTCACCGGGACACAAAATGTGTCATTAATAATGAGATATACCTCATTCTTATCATAAAAGTACTTCTGTTCCGCTTAACCTTCTTATTCTGGTATGAGGACGTGCGAAGGCATCTCCTAATAAATTATATATTATCGGAAAACATAGAAGCTAGTTTTGCAGCGTTACTGATGCAAATAATTAACACGCCTCAAGCAATGAGCGGGTTTTACCCTGTCCTTATATGCATTTACGTGTGAGGAGTAGATAATAGACCAATAAAAACTGAATTTCTTGCTTTCGCGCCTTAATATCGCTTTCGCTTAGAAAGTTTGTAAGGAAATTCATCCCTCTGGCCTATGCATATCAGGTATACATAGAGGTTTTGAATTGTTAACGTCCCAGTTCACTGAATCCCGGTAGAGAAAGCAGTTGCTATTACTTCCTGTAAACATGCCTTGATATGGATATTTAGAAATTGTTTTTTATTTTATTTCAATTTAGCAGTTGTCTTGTTTTCAAGAACGCTTAAAGCACTCTATTATGCCAAACATGGCTCAGGCAAACATTTTCCATAAGCAAGAAGCATAGAGGATTTATTATTCTCTAATATGTGATGTTCACATAGGAACACCAACTGCTACGGAGAAAAAATCCCATATGGTCTTTTGGTATCGGTGACTGCTGGCTTCCGTCGTTTATGTCATAACGAGTCCCTCTTTTCCCCTCTCTTGTCTGCTGAATGTTATGCCATTTGCAATCAGAGGTTGCTCTGTTCAATTACTATTGTCAATAATTGTCGCTGAAAAAGTTTTTGCATGTCTGCCGCTGGCGATGACGAGGATAAGAGACCTCTCGGCTAAATTCTGTTCTTGAAGAACAGATTTCCAGTGACGAAAAATCTGTGGCTTAGCTTGGTTAAGCCCGGTAATTGCGAAAGCAATATCCGTACGTACGCCATGGTACAGCTCGTAGTGTAGCTGGTGGTGGTGCTTGTGGTTAGACTTGTGGTGATGCATCGGTTATACAATCTAATCCAATTCAATCCAATGCAATCCAATCCAATGCAATCCAATGCAATTCAATCCAATCCCATCCCATCCAATCCAATACAATGTAATGCAATCCAATCCATTCCAATCCAATTCAATCCACTCCACTCCAATCCAATCCAATGCAATCCAATGCAATGCAATGCAATCCAATGCAATCCAATCCCATCCAATCCATTCCATTCCAATCCAATCCAATTCCTTCCACTCCAATCCAATCCATTCCAATCCAATCCACTCCTATCCAATCCAATCCAATGTAATCTATTCTAATCTAATGTAATCTGATCAAATTGAATCCAATCCAGTCCAATACAATCCAATCTAATCTAATCCAACCTAATCCAATGTAATCCCATCTAATACAATCTAATCCAATGTAATGCAATCAAGGTCGAATGAATGTCAATGGTGGTCACCGCCGCGGCGCGATGGTGGCCACCTGCCGCGGCACGATGGTGGTCACCGGCCGCGGCACGCAACGGCGTGAAAGTCCAAGTAGTATTGCTTTCGCAATAAAATATTCTTGAACACAGCAATCGTTGACATCAGTATTATATCAGAAAGAGAAATTGAGAGGGTCGAAATTTCGGGAGTAGAATGAACATGTTACTGGAAGCTGAACCATGTGCGGTGATACGTATGTTTATTCAGCGACGGTTAACATCCTTTACACGAAGCTGCAGAATAAGCAAAATTCAGTGCCACCCTAAAAACGGTGTGAATCTTTTTTCGGGTGTCAGAGGTGCTGAAAATCTCCTGGATTTGTTTTCAACTTTTTGAACACTTTTATTACTTTATTTATTATTTATTTTAACATACTGCTAGCCTCATATTTGAGGTCGTCGCAGGAGAGGGACATCATATACACGAAAATAACACAGTTCAAGTATGTGTGAACACAAAGGCAATCGTAGTCTAGCAAAGCAATATACGCATTATAAAAACGATAAAACAAAATGACAAAACAGAAGCAAGTCGCATATTTGAGAACTTAGGCACATGAAAAACAAAAACAAAGACAAACCAAAAACAGTCCCGAAAATGTTGACAAGTTTTAAAGATAGGGAGCAATAAATCAAACTAAAGCTGCTGACGAATGATACTGTTGCGAGTAACGAACAATAAGGTTAAAAAAAAACAAGTCATGTAAGAAAGTCAGGAAGTCATCGTCATCAAGGAAAAAAGTGTACAAGAGTACAGCGCACCCGCATCGCAGTGGTCATTACAAAACAAAGCGTGATATGTTGGCGATGAAATCTTCAACTGATGCACAGTTGACAGCATAGCAAGGCAGACTATTCCACTCACAAATTGATTGTGGGAAGAAAGAGTACCTGAATATATCATTGTGAAATTTGTACTCAGTTAAGTGCGTTTGGTGTTTTGTTCTGGCACTGAGTGTGTTTGACTGTGTTAAGCACTTACTCGTATCGATTTTCATACCGCCATTAAGCTTAAGGAAAAGAACATTGAGGCGCAGTAGTCTCGCTCGGTTTTGTATAGTGGGAAGGTCGGCTTGTCTGAACAGCTGTGTAGGAGAGTCAAGACGGCGATTTTTTCTTAAATAAATGTAACCGCTTTCCGTTGTACGCCCTCTAATTTTTCTATGTATTGTTTGCGGAAGGGGAGCCAACATTTTATTCCATAGTCCATTATAGAGCGAACAAGTGACGTGGATGCTAGGAGCTTAGTGTCGACTGATGCGGATTTAAGCGAGCATTTAATCGAGTAGAGAGCTGGCGGTGATTTATTAGTAATACATGTATATGCTACCTGCATGTTTCATTTCAGACCCGAGGAAGTCATTAATCCGAAATATTTATATTCTTCCACTTTCCTTAACATCTGTCCTTGTAGGTAATAAGGGAAGTTTATTGGCGCTCTCCTATATTTTACTACATTAACCGTTTTTTCTGCATCAATCACCATCTGCAACGTTTCACACCATTGTGCTATGCTTTCAAGGGCACTGGTTAGAATTGCTTGGTCTGCATGGCAGGTTATTTCTTTGTAAATGATGCAGTGGTCTGCAAACATTCTTACTGCTACGTTAGTGTTATTATGCAGGTCGTGGATAAAGAGAAGAAAGAGGATAGGGGCCAGAGCAGAGCCTTGTGGCACGCCAGACATCACATGGCGTGCCGTTTACATCACACATCACAAGAGTGCCCTTAAAAGTGTGCTTATTGGCGCCGGCCTGTGAGGTAGTCTTTCAGCCATTTGGTAATGTTGTTGTCACCGAGATAATGGAAAAGTTTTTGGAAGAGCTTAGGGTGGGAGACCCGTTTGAACGCTTTGGCCAAGTCTAAGAATATCATGTCGGTTTGGCCACATTTGTGTATTGTAAACGCTAGGTCGTGAATTGTCTTTATTAATTGAGTAGTCATAGACAAACCTTTTCTAAAGCCATGCTGGTTAGGCAGAGTTATGTTATTTTATTCTACAAATGATAGGATATGCTTAAGATTTAAATGTTCGAGGATTCTGCAGGCCGCACAAGTAAGCCAGACTGGTCGATAATTGGATGAGTTGGTAATGTCGCCCGATTTATGTATAGGAATGAACTTACCAATTTTTCATTTCTTCATGATTTCGGCTGCTGGCAGTGATTTTTCAAAAATAATCAACAAGAACTTTGACATCTATTCTGCGTAACGCTTAAAAAATGCATTTGGTATGTTGTCCGGACCACCAGATTTTTTAGGATCTATTTCATGTAAGAGGGAAAGAATGCCCGATTCATTTATGTCCAAATCATCTATTTTAAGGAGTTACTCGGAGGAGATTCCAGGTGAGGTTTTTTTCCACTGTCGTGCGTAAATACTGACGTAAATACTGAGTATGCTGAGTGCGTAAGTACTGAGTAATAATTGGAGTCTGTAGCCTTCGCGATAGCTTCGGTGGGTGGTGGGTTACTCTCCTGACGTGGCTTCGAATTGAGGTACCGCCAAAATTTGGAAAAAAATACTCTGATCAAGTTACTTACCATGACGTTGATGTACTCATCATTAACATTTCTATAGCTGCCTGCAGTGCATGAGACTGTTCGCGTAATTTAGTAGTGCAGACGGGTAGCGACCGTTTAGTCCTCAGTTTCCTAACACTAAAAATCTTGCGCATTAATTGTATAATTTTTCTTGTTATTCAAGGGCTTGTCTTATGTACCGGCTTGAGCTTTGTGGGAATGTATTCTGATAAACAGTGCTGAATAATTCTTTCAAAGCTGACCATAATGTGGTCAGCGTGCTCAAGGTGACTCCAGATGTCTTTCCCAGTAAGCACTGCCTTTTGAGAACAGACTGACATCCTACTTTGTAAACCCTTGGTAGCTGTCAGTACAGGGGCGGATAGAAAAGATTATCACAAGCGACCGACGACCATAGTGACGGATTCGCACCGCACGACACGTATCCGAATACGCTGATATAGGGACAGCGCCGCGCCATTCCCATATATGCTGCTCGAGGAAGCCTGGCAGGAAAGAGGGCTTTTATTGTTATTAACATGGACACAAAAAGAGAAGCTGGTGCCTAATGACGGCACTAGGAACTCTTTTTCGCAATAAAGGCAGACACTATACTGAACTGGAGACATAAAAGTTTAAAAAACCACAATATCTAACACAGGCAATCCACAATACATATCATACAACGGGCACGCCAGATATCCTGAGATAAAAAGAATAATAGTCTATAAGGAATGATTGCAGAAGTTTAGACGAACGCTAATATCTTAGTTCATAAGAAAGGAGATGTCAAGGACTTGAAAAAACTTCAGACCTATCAGATTAGTGTCATTTGCCGACAAGGTGTTCCCTAAGGCAATCAATCGCAAATAGAATTACAAGACCGTTACATTTCATCCAAGCAAACGATCAGGCAGGTTTTTGTAAAGGATACTCGACAATAGACGATATTCACACTATCAAAGAGGTGACAGAGGATATAACCAATATATATATATATATATATATATATATATATATATCATTAATTACGAGAAAGCATTTGACTCACCGGAAACCGCAGCACTCATGCAGGTATTGCAGAATCAGGGTGTAGAACAGTCTTACATGAAAATACTTAAAGATATCTGTAACGAGTGCGCAGCTACCATCGTCCTTCATAAGGCCAGCAATAAAATTCCTATAGGGAAGGGCGTCAGGCAGGGCGACACTATCTCGCCATTGCTATTCAGAGCCTGTTTAAAGGAGGTATTTCGATGCCTAGATTGGGAACAGTGGGGATAAGAGCAAAAAACGATCTAAACAATTTGCGATTCGCTGATGAGAATGCCTTGGTAAGTCACTCAGGAGATGAGCTGCAAGTCATAATCAATAAGTTACATAGGCAGAGCAGAACAGTAGGTCCTAAAATTAAAATCAGAAAACGAAGGTAATGCTCAACAGTCTCGCAAGGGAACAGCAGTTTACAGTTGGTATCGAGGTGCTGGAAGTGGTAACGGAGTACGTCTGTTTAGTGCAGGTAGTGGAAGCTGATCCGGTTCATGAGAGGGAAAATGGCTAGAAGAATAACAGTGGGGTAGAGCACATATGGCAGGTTCTCCGAGCTGAGGATGGCAGCTTACCAATATCCCTGAAGAGAATACAACAGCTGTATCTTAAAGAGACTCATCTATAGGGCACGAACGTGGCGGCCAACGAAGAGGACTAAGCTTAAGTTGAGAACACAGCGAGCTACGGAAAAAAAAATGGTAGGTGCAACTTCAAAAGACCGGAAGCGGGTAGAATGGGTGAGGAATCAAATGCGGTTTAATGACATCCTAGTCGAAATCACGAGGAAAAAATAGGCTTGGGCAAGGCATGTAATGCGAAAGCAAGATAACCGCTGGTCCTTAAGGTAACGGAGTGGATTCCAAGAGGTGCCAGGCGTAGCAAGGAGCAGCAAAAAATTAGGCGGGCGGATGAGATTAACAAGTTTGAGGGGATCAGGGTACCGCAGCTGGCAAAGAACATGTTTAAATGGCGGCACATGGAGAGGTCTTTGCCCTGCTGGGGGCGTCGTCCGGCTGATGATGCTGATTATGACGAGGCAGCAACATGAAACCTTCGCTTATAGCATTCCAAAGTTACCTAATCAAAAATTTGACAGAGAATTTCTGGCTCAATTCTGCAATCGTGAGAAAGCATAATTATATCAACAATAACCAGACGTTGAAAACGGAGAATTCTCTTTGTCTTCATGCCGCAGATGGAAGCTGATGAAGGCGACTATGAGGAATGCAAAGCGCGAGAGTGTGTTGCAGTTTAACATAGGAGGGATTGGCTGTGACGATAGAGGAGCTGTTCTTTTTGTGCTGCCGCGGGTTTAAACGTCAGTCGCGGCTTCTTTTGTTTACTTATTTTTGTGTATAGATTTCACTTGGCACAAACTCCAGAACATTGCAAAGTTCTGGCTCGGGGTTTACCCATCGCAACAGTGGTTTTGCACTAAATCCGTTACGAACCTTCCATGGTGATTGGACTCATGCCTCTCAAGCCATATTCCGATATTATCCTGGGAACACACACAGCGCAAGCCGGATGGCAATGGGACACCGATAAAGGCGGATGTGAATGCTTGCGCGGAAATTCCTCTTGGAGCAATAGATCCGCAACGAAAAATATGCCCCGCATCTGGGGAGCGTGAAATCAGGCGACCGTAGCTTCAAACGGAGTGTCTACGATGAGAAGCTTTCGTAACGCTAGCGAAGTACGTATAGCAGATGCAGAAAAACAGAGCACAGCGACTCAATTTCAGCAACGGCTTCCAGAGCGCGCAGAGTTTCACAGAAATTACAGTACGAATACCTAAAATGTACTTCTGTGCGATGCTTTCGGATACTAGTTTGGTCCACTTTTCACTATCCACTATACAGGCGGTTTCAGAGAACGCAAATTGTTTTTCCAAAATAAGATTTTTGAGATAAAAAAGTGGCGTTTGCGCCATGGCATTGCCAGGGTTGGTGGACACCAGAAAGCCGGTGAATCACTGTAGTTAGTAAGCTGGTCAACTAATTTGCAATTATTAACATTTAGAGTTAGGGCCTTTTCACTATTTTTAATTATTTAAAGTGTTTAAAGTTTTTTTTTTTTAAACTGTCAGTATTAGGCGCCTCGTTGCAATTAGTTTTTTAGCGTGTCGTTTGTAACCTTTGACATCAGTTTCCAGAAATTCGGAAGCGTAATTACCCTCGGTGCTGTTGTCCAACAAATGTTGGCTACATCATGCCAAAATGCATGCGCAATTGAAGGACGTGCAGGAAAAGCAACCCCTTCATTGCGCGTAATTAGTCCAAACCGACAAATTTTCTCAAAGCACAACGCCGAGGGTAATCGCGTTTTCGAAATTCTAAAAACTGATATGGCGCTTACAAGCGACCGCCTCTAAATCTCAAATTGCAACGAGGCGCCTAACTATAATACCTAGAAAAATAATTTTTGGGAATAGGTTAACCAGTTTAGCAGTTAGGATGATTCACCAGTTTTCTGGTGTCCGCCAACCCTGGCAATTCCATGCCGCGAAAGACATATTATTGTCCCTTAAGGGCCCTGGGTTGGGCATTACATAAGGGGGTAGGTAACGAGTAAAGTATGCACGTGGGCATCTAATTATACAGCAAAATGAAAAGCAGAGAGGCAAGGGAACGTTGTACATTTCTATAAAACCGTAGGTAATGAAAGGACACCGCGAAAAAAATAGGAAACGAATACCCATCCGATCCATATCCACATATGTTTACAAGATATTCAATAGAGTTTTATATGCAGAATTCTTACAACGAAAGAGAAAAACATACAAGGCAAAGTAAAAAATATGACATGCACATTGGCTTAGGGAAGACCTATACAAAGCAAAGTTCGCGTTTGATATATGAGTCAAGCAGAAAATGTTTACTAATAAAGAGGTTATTTGGCAAAGTGAGCCGATATTAACTGCCTGAATTCAGAATTGTAACGTTCATGGACTATTTGTTCAGGAGTCGAGTTCCATTCTTTTTTCGGCAAGGGTAAGAATTACTTATTAAATGCGCTTGTCGAACCGGTTATGCGCTGCACGCTCATAGAATTGAAAAGACGACGTGATTTTCATACAGATGGTACTAAAAGGAAAGTGAGAGTCAGGGCGAATAAAACACACATTATGAAATATGCACAGCCGCGAAATCTTCCTTCGATGCGCTAATCAGTCAAGGATAATGGAGGATTTAATGGCCCTCACGCTAACCCGTCTATCATCTTTCAAAAAGTTTTTGGGAAATCACCTAAAGTCTTCCCTGAAACACCCGATACAATGCCGTCAACTTTGCTGTCGCTTTGTCTACTATTTTATGCTGACGCAAAGTGCTTATAGCGCTGAGCACCTGAGCCCATGTTCCAAAGAACTAATGATCGACGTCGACATTTCCTTGCGAATAAATGCGAAGAAGATTCCCAGCTAGAAGACAGCAGCCTAAGTTAATGAACCCTTCGTGGTGGAACCCAATCCGCTGCCATTCACTACAACCGCTGTCAAAACCCAGGCAACCTCGGGCCTACAAGCTTGTTAGAGTTTGTCGGGTAGTCGCTGGGCTGCAGCGGAGTGCCAGAACTGGACATGCAACACAGCAGGCTTGCGCACCAGGCACGTGCCGCTCCTTTTTATAGTCATGTTCTGCTGTATAGCGTAGCTGGCACCAAGGCACCAGCTAGGAACGCCGAAGCGAGTGTCACCACGTTGCGGCGTTGCTGGGCGTTACACCCCCCTCCCCCCCTTACCCCCCCCCCCCCCCCCCCTGTGCTCTAAATTGAACGGCTAAATGAACACGCCGATGAAAGAAATATGGGGCTGTCTTGGCGAGAGAAAGATCGGTGGATACGCCGGCGACTTCCGACAGTAGCTCCCTGCCAATTTCCTCGAGTGAGGTGGTCTAACGAGACCCCCTGTTCGCGACCGTTAAGAAGGATGGTCGCGGACTTTAGCCTCTTGTGTAGAACGCGGTACGGTCCGTCTTAGGAAGGTGTACGAGGCGCTTTTACAGCGTCTCGCAAGAGAACAGGCGTCGAAGACGCAAGGTCTGGGTGTACGAAGATGCGATGACACAAGATCGAGGCGGGGCCAGGCGCAGATGTTGAATGCAATCCTGTAAACGTTGAAGGTACTTTAGAGGCAGTAGCGAGCGAGCCCAGGGAAAGAAGTCTTCGGGAAGCCGCAGGAGTGCACCGAAGACGACTTCGGCTGCTGAACAGTCAAGGTCACGACAAAAGGTGGCACGTAGGCCAAGACAGCGCAGTGAAACCTCCGCTTATAGCATTAAAAAGCTACCTAATCAAAACTTTGACAGAGAATTTTTGGCTCAATTCTGCAACCGTCAGAAAGCATAATTATATCAACCATAACCAGACGTTCAAAACGAAGAATTCTCTTTGTCTTCGTGCCGCAGATGGAAGCTGATGAAGACGACTACGAGCAATGCAAAGCGCGAGAGTGTGTAGCAGTTTAACATAGGAGTGATCGGCTGCGACCATAGCGTAGTGTTCACGTGCACTGGCCAGAGAAGCTGTTCTATTTGTTCTAACATCAGTCGCGGCTTCTTTTGTTTCACTTATTTTTGTGTATTGATTTCACTTGGCACAAACCTTAGAACATTGCAAAGATCTTGCTCGGGGTTTACCGATTGCAACAGTGCTTTCGCACTAATATCCGTTACGCAACTTCTATGGTCTTCGGTCACATGCCTCTCAAGCCATTTACAATATTATCCTGAGAACACACACAACGCAGGCCGGATGGCGCTGGGACACCGATAAAGGCGGATGTGAATGCTTGCGCGGAGTTTCCTCTTGGAGCAATAGATACGCAACGAAAAATATGCCCCGCATCTGGGGCGCGTGAAATCAGGCGACCGTAGCTTCAAACGGAGTGTCTACGATGAGAGGCTTTCGTAACGCTAGCGAAATACGTATAGCAGATGCAGGAAAACAGAGCACACCGTAGCAATTGGAGCAACGGCTTCTAGAGCGCGCAGCGTTTCACAGAAATTATAGTACTAGGAGTTCCATTCGTTGTCGAACCAGTTATGGACTGCATGATCATATGTTTGAAAAGACGACATGATGTTCTTACAGATAGCATTGAAAGGAAGGTGAGAGCGAGGTCGAATATAACATGCATTATGAAATAGGCACAGCCGCGAAATCTTCCTTCGATGAGCTAAGGAGTCAGGGCTAATGGAGGATTTATTTTCACTAACGCTAACGCGCCTATCATATTTCAAAAATTTTTGGAAATCACCTGAAGTCTTCCCTGAAACACTCCGTACAACCCCGTCTATTTTGCTGTCGCTTTGTCTACTATTTAATGCTGACGCAAAGTGCATATAGCACTGATCACCTCGTCCCAAGTTCCGAAGAACTAATCCTCGACGTCGACATTTCACTTGCGAAAAAATCCGCTGAAGATTCCCAGCTAAAAGACAGCAGACGAAGTTAATGGACCCTTTGTGGACGAACCCAATCCGCTGCCATTCACTACAACCACTGTCGAAGCCCACGCAACCTGGGACCTACAAGCTTGTTACAGTTCGTCGGGTAGTCGCTGGGCTGGAGTGGAGCGCCGGAACTGGACATTCAACATAGCAGGCTTGCGTACCAGGCACGCGCCGCTCCATTTAATATTCATCTTCTCCTGTATAGCGTAGCTGGCAGCAAGGCACCAGCTAGGAACACCGAACTGAGCGTCACCACGTTACGGCGCCGGTGATCGTTACATCCCCCCCCCCCCCCCCCCCCTGCCCCTCTAAACTGAATGGCTAAATGGACACGCCGATGAAACAAATATGGGGCTGTCTTGGCGAGAGAAAGACCGGTGGATACGCCGGCGACTTCCGACAGTAGCTCCGTGCAAATTTCCTCGAGTGAGGCGGTTTAACGAGACCCCCCGTTCGCGACCGTTCAGAAGGATGGTCGCGGACTTTAGCCTCTTGTGTAGGACGCGTTGCGGTCCGTCTTAGGATGCACCTCGAGGCGCCTTTACAGCCAAGCGCCTTACAGCGCCTGCACGGGGCCCCTTTACAGCTTCCAGCAGAAGAACATGCGTGGAAGACGCAAGGTCTGGGTGCTTTAAGATGCGATGATCAGAAGATCGACGCGGGGCCGGGCGCAGATGTCGAATGCAATTTTGTAAGCGTTGAAGGTATTTCAGAGGCAGTAGCGAGGAAGCAGAAAGAAGGAATAAATCTCCGGGACGACGAAGGAGTGCACCGAAGACGACTTCGGCCGCTGAACAGCCAACGTCACGAGGAACGGCGGAACGTAGATCAAGACGCACCACAGGCAGGTAGTCGACCCAGTGCTCTTGGGCCGGGTGCAAGTGAGCGCAGCCTTGTGCTGGCGATGGAGCCGGTCGACCATGCCGTTGGCACATGGATGGTATGCTGTTGTGCGGCAGTGTTTAGTGCCAAGCAGATCGATGAGAGAGGTAAGAGGGTACAATAAAGTTCCCGGCCGCTCTCCGGTGTAACAATAAAAGGGTAACCGAAGAGAGAACCCATGTTTAAGAAAAAGGCTTCGGCAACAATTTCTCCAGTGACGTCCGGAATGGGCACGGCTTCGAGACTACAGGTGAAGCGATCAATCATTGTCACAAAGTTCTAGCACTCGTGAGAGGGAGGAAGTGTTCCACTCAAGTCAAAATGCACGTGGTCTGTCAGCCAGCTGGCAGTAGCGACTGGATGGGAGTCTTCGTGTGGCGGGTCACTTTGGCGGCCTGGCAAGCAAGACACGAGCGGGATCACCTGCGAACATCACTGTTAACACTAAGGAAGGCGGATGGCGGGATGGCCGGTGTAAACGAAAGGCAGTTATGTTCACAAGCGGTGTTACTTCTTTATTTTTCACGTACCGCTTGTACTCTCTGTACCCTTTCCCTTATGTATTAGGAGGTTCGAGCTTTCAAGCGTCCCCTTTTTTGTCGCCCCCTCATGAGCTTCAATGCGTAGAATAAATGAAGTTGCACGTTTCATACTCTCTCGCTTTAATTGACGTGCCACCGTTTGAACTAAACGTGAGTTTTGTAACACCGCAAATTTTTGAGCGATGCCGTGTTTTCGTGTTGATGAGCAGTCTAATCCTTTACATTAAATGGTTGTTTTGCACATAGTAAACACATGTGATACAGTACTACACTCAGTGACTACCGAGCATAGCTCAGATTGCTCTGACTATTGACATTTACTTATTATTGAGCGCAGTTGAGAGTGGACCGCATATATTGTAAACGTTTGTGCAGCACTGGGCACCGTAATGTAATGTTGCAGGGTGCTCATTGGGTAAAATACTGCTTGGTGACTTGTTTTTGTTTCGTAAATTCCTCCCGAGCCGCTCAAGCTACGTTTGGAAATGGAGATAAATGCGGCGCCTTTCATACTGGAGCATGCAAAATTGATCTTGACTGCACGATGGTGTAGTCTCCATCTATGGGAAATAAGGAAATGTTTTGTCCTTACGGACTATGGCGCGATTTGCTTTTACTTTCGCTCCTTGATTATATTACACTTTGGCTAAAATACTGCGGTTAAAAGTTTGTGCTCATACCTTCATTGGCGGATCGGCTGAAGAGCCTAAAAATTCAGACGCTTATGGTAACAAAGGGGCGCAGGTTCTTTATATGGTAACTTGACACAAAGGACGATGAAGTTACGGAGGAGAAAAATTGAATTCACTTTTGCCCACTCAATAAAACTCCATGCAGCAGCACTAGCACCTCTGTGCCTAGCTTTTGCGTCCTTAAAGCTTTAGGGCGCAGCCACTGCCGTAAGGATTTATCCTTTTCTTAAACACTTGTCTTTGTGGCTTTCAGAACAAACAAGTGGTTAAGACAGAGATGAAATTTTCGCCTTAACGATGTAGAATACAGACCTCGTGACAAGACACCTTACATTTATAGTACAGTACAATAAAACACCGTGAGAAATCGAAAACAATTGCTTTTCACATCAGGGAAATCCGGAAATCGCTGCAATTGGTCTTACCGCGAGACTGATTCATTACCTTCCAATTAAAAACATTTTATTTCTTTAGTGACTCATTTATCCTCATGTGAGATCACACTTGGCATTCTGCCAGCAGTTATGTCCCCCACTCATTCTCACCAGAACTACCGTCGAAAAATGCATTGACATACTTGTAGGCCATTCCACTCCATATAGAAGCTTCCGTGACCGTATCTCTCAGGAAGAGATAACGTGGGCGATCATGCCATCGTCCGCCTTGTATGGCAGCATGTTAGTGCCACTATTGGCCCTCTCCTGATACTACGCATGGCTTTGAGTGTTTCACCAGTCCGAGTATTCGTATTAAAAAAAGATCTAAGTGATGATTTACACGAGAAATGAGCAATCTGCTCTTGAATGATTACGGATAACAAGAACGGTCAAAAACAACAATCACCAGCAAACCATCGCAGTGCTGTCCAGAGCTCTGTAGTACAAATAAACCCGTTCATTCGTTTGTCCAGAAACCTAAATAATCTCTACGAATACACGTGCGACCTTAACAATAGATTTATTATTCAGCGGAACAACAAAATCAAGTCTAAAACTACGCTTGGCCAACCTTTGCAGTTCCTTCAAAATCGTGAAGTGTAGAAGCTAAATTTCAGGGAAAAAAGAAAAGTGGAAACGAGACAGCCACCAATTTAAAAATGAGATTTAATTTAATGCCTGACAGTGTAATGTGCCCGTCGCGTCACCATTTTTTCTGTTTCTTTTTTTTGAAACGAGACGTCACACGTGCCATTTCAAAAATTGCTAAAAAACTAGTATGTTTGGTTTTGCTGTTTTGGTGTTTATTTTCTTTCAAAATGAAAGGGGAAGCCAAAGCAAAAGGCGGTAGGCCTGACTAGGCCTTGGCTCCCAGATACAGGCGGCAGCACACACCTTTAGCGCTTATGCAGGACAAACAACGACACCAAATAATATAACATCAACATGACACAAACAAGCATAAATTCTAGAAGGGGGAAATACGGGCTGGTTGGTACATGTTTTGCGAATTGGAAAAACAGCGCAATCAAAGACGGCACAAGAGAAGGACCAAACACCCGCTAATTAACAACCCAATGGTTTATTGCTACATGTGAGGCAGCATATAAATGAAATGGCCCGGATATAACAAAAAATAAGCATGAGAGAAAGATACCGCGCAACCACAAAACTTTACTAAAAAAAAGGCACATCACTGATAAAGATACGCAAGTTCCTTAGGTAGTAAATTTATCGATGGGCTGCTGATACAGGCGTTACCTAGCTTTCTGATATGGCAAGCCTCCGAAATGAGCCTTGTGGTCTCATGTTTATAACGGGCGATGATAGTGGTCCGATTGAGGTGCGCTTCGCAATCTTCACACTCAGCACAGTGCACAGCAAGATGGTTTCTGCGAGACTTGTTCTCTATATCTTTTGCATGTTCACGCAGTCTATCGTTGATGCATCGTCCCGTCTCACCGATGTAGAAACTGCCACAAGAGGTCGGGATCTTGTAAACGACACCAACACGATACTGAACAAACTTCCGCTTATGCTTCTTCTGGCAGCCTTTCTTGCTTCCGTCCTCATTAATACGTTTGCAGAATTCGCTAAGTTTATTCCTGGATGAAAAAACCAGCCTTATGCCTCCTTTGCTCACCCTGCTTCTTTAGATTGTACGAAGCTTTGTGCACATACGGGATGCACACTGTTCTTTTTCTTTCTGCCAGACCCGCATCGGTGCGCTTGATCTTTCGCAGATTACATTCAGCAAGCACCGACTAAGCAACATTTGACACCATCTTCGTGGGGTATCCTGCTGCAAATATCTTGTTCACCTGTGCGTAGAAACTGTCTTTTGTCTGATGCAGACATGATCTTTGCAGTGCGGCTCTTAGGCATGCCTTGGCGATACCGCGCTTAACAATCTTCGAGTGAGCTGACCGGAAAGGGAGAAGGCTCTTCCTGGACCGCGGCGAGTATGCCCAACAAATATGCTTGTTAGAAATTGTCAGTTCCATGTCTAAAAACCTGAGCCTAGTATTACAGGGGAGCTCTGAAGTGAATTGGAGGTCATTAAGTTCATAACAGAACACGTCAAAATTCTCTGCAGCCGTTTGCTGTGCGTCATTAGTGCGATATAAAATTAGAAAGTCATCAACATATCGCATTATCTTAAAAATGGGCGGTTCACCGAGCTTAGTTCGAAGACGCCTGTCATAACTTGCTAGAAGTAAATCACTTAGTACAGGAGCGATGCTCGAGCCAATGCAAACTCCTTGTTTTTAGATAAAAAGTTTGCCGTCGATAGTGACAAAGGTTGATTTCATGTAAAAAGTTAGCAATTCTAAAAACCTGCTAACGCCCATCCCACATTCGTTTTGGAATTTTGTTACGCCAAAGCGTTCGATGCAAAGGCTGACTTCTGCGGTCACAGAGCGCTGAGGCAAGGAATAGTAAAGGTCCTTCACATCAACCGAAAAATTGCTTACATGTGGTGGGCACTCTTCTTGAAGGAAGTCTGAAACAGTCTCGGGCTTCCTGATCAGGAATGGATCGTCCACCTCCAGGTGAGAAAGGCACTTCTGCAAGAAAATAGCGACTTCCCGCGACTACCCAAATGTTGCTTAGTCTCTGCTTGCTGAATGTAGTCTGCGAAAGATCGAGTGCACCGATGCGGGTCTGGCAGAAAGAAAAAGAACAGTGTGCATCCCCTATGTGCACAAAGTTTCGTACAATCTAAAGAAGCAGGGTGAGCAAAGGAGGCATAAGGCTGGTTTTTTCATCCAGGAATAAATTTAGCGGATTGTGCAAACGTGTTAATGAGGATGGAAGGAAAAAAGGCTGCCAGAAGAAGCGTAAGCGGAAGTTTGTTCAGTGTCGTGTCGGTGTCGTTTACAAGATCCCGACCTCTTGTGGCAGTTTCTACATCGGTGAGACGGGACGATGCATCAACAATAGATTGCGTGAACATGCAAAAGATATAGCGAACAAGTCTAGCAGAAACCATCTTGCTGTGCACTGTGCTGAGTGAAGATTGCGAAGCGCACCTCAATCGGACCACTATCATCGGCCGTTATAAACATGAGACCACAAGGCTCATTTCGGAGGCTTTCCATATCAAAAAGCTAGGTAACACCTGGATCAGCAGCCCATCGATAAATCTACTACCTAAGGAACTTGCGTATCTTTATCAGTGACGTGCCTTTTTTTTAGTAAAGTTTTGTGGTTGCGTGGTATCTTTCTCTCATGCTTATTTTGTGTTTTTACCCGGGCCATTTGATTTATATGCTGCGTCACCTGTAGCAATAAACCATTTGGTTGTTAGTCAGCGCTGGTGTTTTGTCCTTCTCCTGTGTCGTCTTTGATCGCGCTGTTTTTCCAATTCGTAAAGCATAAATTGAATACATCAATGACAACAAATAATATAACAACAATATGACACAAACAAGCATGAATTGAATACATCACCTGATACCTTCAATCAGAGAATACAAATAAAGTAGCAGTACATATACGTGTTAGAGTGAAGAATGTAATGAATATGCATCAGTGACAAATTTTATGCCGCAGAACGTTTTCATGGAAACAAAGCCAGTAGTCAAAAACGTGTATTAAAGCGAGTATAGGCCCCAAAACTATACAGGATTCTCTTACAAATATGTTTTTATACATTTTTTAAACACCTTAGTTGATGGCAAGAATTCCCGTTCTAGTGAAGTTTGGTTGATGACAAATGGCACCTGGAACGTTAATCTCTGTTTCCCGTAGTTAGTCCGAGTGATGGGTACAAGTTTTTTTCGTATTCTCAAATGGTACATTCTGGCGGGCCTGTAAGGTAGGGTGGCATACAATCTGTTACGATGAATACACTGCAGTAAACGAAAATAATAAATTTGTTTTACTGGTAGAATAGAATATTTCTAGGAAAACGCTTCTGTAGGCAAACATCGCGGCCTCCCATAATAACCTTCAATGGCTCTTAGAGCTGTTTTTGGAGAAGAAGACACCTATTAAAGTTGCCAAATCCAGCGGTTCCCCAAACAAAAATACAGTATGATATTTTAGAATAAAAAAGAGCAACTTGAGCCAAGTGGGTATTAGGTTAGTAATTTTATAAAGACATTCGATAGTTTTACTGAGGTCTTTCACTAAATTTAAAATATGCTCATTCCATGAAAGGCTTTCATTGAGCCAAACACCTATAAATTTGTGGTTAGAGACTTGTGCTATGATATTGTTTTTATATTTTTTAACTACAGCATATTGTTCAGAACATTTGGTGGATCAGTTTATTTGCAATCAACTTGTCTTCCATTAAAGTAGAAATCAGCTCGAATTGAGAGCCAGGGTATTCAGCTCATTTCATTCTGTCCCCCGCATTCTGTAGGCTTTTGAAGGATTATCGTGGACTAACTAGCCCGAAATGCTACACAGTTGAGTCAAATTTTCTTCTAAAGTACTACACGGCAGGACTTCTGTTCCCGCAACCATCCAAGAATGGGAAACATGTTTCCGCCGAGGTTTATTTGCCATTCAACCCTGTATAATTTTAAACCAACGTTAATAGATGATGATGATGATAATGATGTCCTCAGGCAGCGTTAATAATGGGTCCTGTGAACTTTCTTCCTCTCCGTCTCTTTAATGGCATAATTCCTCACTGGAATGTGTGGCGCACAATGAGGAATTAAAAAAACAACAGTAGGCAGCTATGACAGGCAGGCTTCTTGTATAATCTGGTAGGAATTAAAAAATTCACTCGCCTGCATAACTACTTTAAAGCGAGGGTGGTGAAACAGAGAGCTTAGCAGAAATTCACAACGTAACCTTCAAACATTTAATTTTATTTCTATACCCCCCTCCTAGAGAACGCTCCAATTGCGACCATTTCACTCTACTTTTATCAAGGCCTTGTCGCAAGATTGTGATAGAATAACCAGCACAGCTCTTAAAAATCGAAATACAAAAAAAAAAACCTTGCGCCCCAGAAGGGCTTGAAACTCCAAACCTTTCTGTTAACAGCCGAACGCGCCAGCGAATTGCGCCACGGTGGCGGGCCATGGAAAAAGCGGAAATGAAAACAGGCTCCTCGCCATCTGTTGCTGATAAAAAGCAAAACAACTGAGCACCTTATATGTCGCATCAAGCGCCGCTTCGCATATGTGGTAGAGTTCGTAGGTTCTATTCGCAGAATGAGCACACAACACAAATAGTTGAAGAACTTCTACGATTTTTCACACAAAACACTTCATGATTGTTCCCCATATTGTTGGCTGCCTCTTTAATGGTACTTTATTAAGCCGAGGCACCTTACTTAAAGCCTCACGCAAACTGACTGACTGCAAGAAGGAAATGTGAATACGTCCCACGGTGCCGAAACTTTAAACCGACGGATGTACAATCTGCGTGCATTATTGATTTAACGTTGTTTTTGTGCCAAGCGGGAAGCAGCATATTGATGTAGAAGGGTTTATAGCGCGAACAACGTCACGGACACGAGAGACGAAACACACACCCAAGCGCTACGAAACACATACATAGCGCTTGCGTGTGTTTCTCGTCTCTCTTGTCCGTGTGCTTGTTTGCGCTATAAACCCTTCTACATCAAAATGAAGTACCAACTCGCCCAACAGTAAGTTTTAATGAAGCAGCATATAGACACTGGACAATATCCGATGGGCCGATTACCTGAGAGTCCAGGTGAGTTTTGCACTCTCGCACTTCCCCTCTTTTTCTCTTTTCGCCATCTTCCTTTCAATCGTTTTTCCATGCTGCTGCACGTCACACAAGTTAGGCACCTGCAATCCTGCCACCCGCCCTTCAACAAAACGAAATCAACTTCACCGAGATGATGTTTCTGCTTCAGGGTCGTCATGCTACTGTGGCCGCGAATAGCGATGAAGACGTGACCGATGCTGCAACGGCTTGCGTGATGGAACTGTTTGAGCAGGGCTTTGCTCGTAATCGGTAGTCTAATCTAAAGAGATTCACATATTCTCTTAACGGTTGCTTGCAGTTCAGAGGAGGAGTACTCTTGATACTATTCTCGCGAGCATCGGCTTCCCTCTTCCAGTTTCACTTCGTCCATTCTTCGGTACGAACAGCAGGGGATATGAGATCTATACGGCTGATGAGTATGTTCGTGACTTCAACATTGTAAAGCGGTAGATTCCCTGATTACCTACAGTAAAAACTGTTAGAATTCATTTTTCTGTTTTTATGTGTACATTTTAACTACCTCTCCACATGCTCAAAAAGTTTCTAGTTTTTTTTTTAATTCCTTCCGTTTCTACAATACTCGTAGCGCCATTGTGCTGAATAATATTAACAATCATTTTTTGTGCACTCATCATCCTAAGCAGAGCAGGGAAGGTCAGTTCCCCTCGTCAATTCAAGGTCGTCAAGGTCAATTCCCCACCTCTTGTAGAAAGACGTGCCCTTCTTTTAGGGCCTTTACAAAGCTAGCGCCTTCACAGCATTCAGTTTGACCCTCACCGATTTACCTGTGCTGGCCCATTGAGCCCTATTGCACCTGCGCAAAATCGTACAGAGACCAGTGACCGTAGCATTGGGGCCCTCCTTGCCCAGTGGCAGCACAATCACAACAATGTGATTGCCTACGCCAGCAGCCTGATGGCTCCATCCGAAAGCATCTAGCCAACTATGGAACCGAAGTGCTTGGCATCCGTCCTTCCTTTTTGCGAAGACCTGCATACTTACGGAACACCATGCCTTGTGTTTTTTGTCATCTCTTACAGACCCTACAGGCTGCCTCGGTCCCTGGGTCATGCGCGGGAAGTACCCCTTTAGGGTTGTCGACAAGTCGGGCCGACTCCAGCAATACGCTGACTACTCGTACCGCCATCCTCCCATCCGCCATCCTCCCATCTGTCTATCCTCACAAGTCTCACGACCGCGATGCCGACATTCGCGCCATGTCCGTTTCGCACTTTCTCCAAACCGGCAACCAATAGCGTCGCTATCCGCCTCTGCGCCCCATAATCGACCCACGTTCAACTCGTTCGTGCTGCATCACGATACTGTATACCGACGCTGTATGCAACCAGATGACGCGGACCTTTTGCTCCTCGTCCCGGCCTATCTTCGCTCCACTCCACTAACTTCACGATGCCTCAACTCGGAAACCTTGTCATGTTACCCGCGCATAATAGCGTGTGAAGATTTTCCTGGACTGGGTTTTATCGCTCTGTCCACTGCTACGTTGCTGCTAACGAGCTATGTCAGCGCAGGAAAAAGCCCCCACTTCAGCCTAGTTGTCCCCAGAAGCCCATCGCAGTTCTCTCTCACCAGATTTTCGGTGTTATTCTCGACATGCTTGGGCCTTTTTCCAGATCAACTTCTGGTTGCGAATGGATTGCTGTAGCGATCAACTACAGCACCTGGTACGCTATAACGCGGGCTTTCCCGACGAGGTCCTGCGATGTCACCGACTTTTTTCTGCATGACGACGTCCTGTTTCATGGTGTGCCCAGCCAACTTCCTACGGATCGAAGCCGCTGCTTTCTTTCTAAAGTGGTTTACGAACTTCTCTGCTCACCCTTCACCCGTCACAATTCCCCACGGCCTATGATCCCAAGACGGCCGGCGGCCTTATTCACAGCCTTACCCGCACCCTCAAGGACATGATACCTATGCATGTTTCCAACCACCATCTTGAATGAGATGTCAGTATACCTTTCGTGATGGTCGCAGACAGATGCTCTGGTTGCGATTCCACATGATACTGTATCTTGTGTGTACTCTTTGGACGCGACCCTATGCTGCCTTTAATTAGCTTGCTGCCTCATAATGTTTCTGCGAGTGCTTACGGTCCGCGCGGATGCCGCTCGTGAAATTGCTCGGGACTTGCTCGACGATTTTCAGACTGCTCGAAAATGCCGTAACTATCTTCACCACCCTAACGCCCACTGTCCTGCTGTCTCCTTAGTTGTGATCTTCTCTCCCTCGCTCTTAATGACACTGATAGGGAAAGAATGTTTATGGTAAAAGTATACAAAACGTCTTCAAGGTTCGAACTTGCTCGGTCACCTTACTCGAAGTGAACTTCAGGAGAGTCCACTGTATATTTACACATAAGAAAACAGAAATAAAATAGAATGCAAGAGCAGTAAGAAGGAAACAGCATATACATGACTGCCTGGCAGATAGAAGTGACGAAACAAACCCCTGGTCCTTCCGAAACCACCTGTCTTAAACCCTTTGTCCCCCCCCCCCCTCTCAGGGGACACCAACCAGTTCTGTAATTTCAGAAGCGTTAGGTCAATCAGTGCTTGGGAAGAGGGCGACACTACAAATAAAACTTATGGGAAAGAAAGCAAGCGTTTCCCATCCAATAATACGTTAGAAATTTCGCTTTCTACTCTATCTAGCGAACATCCTCGTTTTCCGATGCTTCGGCAATTTACACACTCACAAAAGACAAGCATGGTATGTACAGATTCCCCGAAAAACCTGTTCCGAAGGCAAACTGCGTCATCACTTTATTATCAACTAAAACGTCGGAGACAATCGTATGCGCTGTCCGCGAGCTAACACAGCCTGTCCGAAAACTGGCCTCCACTGACCGCGCGGCTTAGTTCAGAATAAGCGAGTGCTGATAGGCGTTTGCGAAGGTTTAGTGCGAACCAAATTGTTGACAGAACGAAATCCTGGAATGCCCCAACAAACACCATCTACTTCCAGCAGCGACGCCGTCCAGTACGGACAAAAGGGCGCAAGAAGGACGACTGCTTCCTTCCCGCAAGCGGCATCGCTTACGTTGGGGACATGGACGAAGGATATCTCCTCCCGGTTTCTTGTAATACTGCGCAGCTCTGTCCTCAGAAGTAGCTGTAACTCGTTTCTTCTTCCGATGTCAAATTTTGCTGTTCAGCAAGGGAGTCCAAGAGAGAGGAACATGCACACGCAAGCACACGGCGCCCAGACATGTGGCGTTCCCTACCTCCGTCTTCGGGGCTGGAAGAGAACGAGCCGCACGCACAACATCCGTCCTTTTCATTTGGCTTCCGGCATGCGTTGTGTGCCAGTGTGCGATAATGCTGCTTCGCTACGTGTGTCCTTACCTCGTCTTGAGGCAACTGAGTAACGTGACCGAAGAAATCGCGCCCCGGCTCTCCATACATCCCTCTGCAGCACCATTCCCAGAGGTTGTGTACGTCGCCAGTCTGAAACAATACCATTCGAGCCGCCCAGTTTAGTAGCACGGGTACCGTGCTCCTACCGCGGGGAAACAGGGGTTGTAGTTGGGCGGAAGGCATTTGCTAGACGGCGAGGGCGTTGTGCTGTAACGGAACTATTGCCGACGATGAAGTTACAGGTAGTCCGCGTGTGACCTGGTTTCTGTGTGATCCCCGAATGCTGCCTGTCATACCTGCCGCTCAGTTAACTCTCATAATAGTGTTAATGATCACGTTTCAGTGTAATAGAGGATAGCATATTCTGAAGCCAATAAATGCTCTACCCATTTTTACTGAAACAGTGTTGCAACATACCATCCTGAATGTTACTCGGTATACAAGTCACGCTTTACAATAGAGCACAGAAGGGACAATATTGCTTAGTATTACCGCAGCATCACAAGTGTGGATGAGGAAAGTTAACATCCCTAAACGGCAAAGATTGAACCGATAGAATATGGGCAAAGGACAGAAGTGAAAATTTTTGAGGGGGATAATTATTAGAGTGAGTGCCTTGTTCATTTCAAATTACAAACTTAATTGCAGCCAGTGCAACCGCTACACGGGGTAGACACATACAGCTACACACACACATGAATATGCATTCATGTGTGTGTGTTTTCGCGCTTCCGTTTCCCACGACACCGTCAGTGAGGAGCTCCATTCCATAAATTGTGCTCCCAGAGCCAGCAAACCTGCTTCTTCTTTCCTCTGGCGTCCAACCGTAACCGTAGCTCTTGAGGGCATATGGACTGGAAACCAAAGGGCAACCGTCATCACTTTTAGTTCTTTCGATTTGTCCTCAAGTTGACGATGAATGCCGTAACCCTTCTCTTAGCATGGATGTCAGAAACTCAGGATACATCGGAATTGGCTTTGAAAGAGCACGACTTAATAGCGCACAGGTCCAAATAGCACAGTTAAAGATACAGTGAGTCCGAAGAGTAGAGGTCCGGAGCGGCCCCCGAAAGCCAAGGCCCTCGAACAAAACTGCACAATGAAGAACAGCCCAGCGGGCTCTATGACAAACGAATAATATGCAGTGATTTCATGCAAAGAAAATAAAAACAATGATAAATCTATTCAGATTGTGCTATAGGTCAATCTGACGGCTGCTAGCAACAGTGTCAGAGCACCTAACTAGGAGATTTTGTCGCTTGTTTGAAAATTTTTCTTACTTGAGTAACAATCATTTGGTGCATGCGTGAGGAGTGGATTATTTTTGGTACGCCTAGAAGGTCTGGTTTATGGATTATTAGGGTTTAACGTCCCAAAGCGACTTAGATTATGAGAAACGCCGTAGTGAAGGGCTCCGGAAATTCCGACCTCCAGGAGTTCTTTAACGCGCACTGACACCGCACAGTACGCCTCTATAATTTCGCGTCCATCGAAATTCGGCCGCCATGGCCGGGACCGAACCCGCGTCTTTCGGGTCAGCAGCCGAGCGTAGTAACCACTGACCCACCGCGACGGGTGCCCGTGCGCCGAGGTTTAAGCGCTGACTTCTTTTTGGTGTACGCTTATTATTGTTGTTCTAAAATGCCAGGATAACTAGTTCCTCCTTGTGAAACGATACCTCTGAAGACATATAACATTATAGAAATATGATTATTTTGTGACGTCCAGTCCATATGCATTCATGTCGGAGCGTGTTGCTGTCCCATTAATCGGCATCATTGCTGCGCTTTCTCTTTGAGAGTTTTGTTATTATTACGTATCCAGGCAACTGCGCTGAGAACGAATACAAAACCTATCCTCGCAGTAAAGTTTCGCTCTTGCTTCCTTCTGATAGCAAAAGCGAATAGGTTCTTTTCCTCTTCTTTCTTCCTTTGCACCAGGGGTGCCCCGTCGGAGACGGCTTGTTATAATGACTTGAAGGCTGAAGGTCTATAGGAGACGGTACTCGGCAACAACTGAGAAACTTTCAGGGGATATATACTGGAAGCTTTATATACAATAGTTTACATATATATACAAGTTGAGCAGTGAGCAAAACAACAATATGGAACTGGCTAACATTTAGGGGAGGCCCCTACTCGGCATAGCCGAAGATGCGTTACATCTGTCTCCGTAGCCCAGAACCTCTCTTCCGGGCTCCGGGACCCAGTTTTAAACACACATGGGCCCGGCCCACATTCATCAGCATCCAATCGTGTCAAACCCTTAACACGATTGGTTTTTAGCCGCGTGGTCCGCCCTCCAACTTCCTTAAGGCACATAACTCTCTCTCAAATGTACATATTGTAAAAAGGGCATCATTTTCCCTTGAAACACCGTACATTCCGAGAATTCACACACATACGGATTGGCCCCCCGGGTTACGTGCCCCGCCCCACACTCCCACCGTATTAAACAAACTCTCTCCCCTATGGAAAGAAAAGCAAAATACTTACAAACCACATAGCAAAACACACCCGCTATATCAGACCAACTCTCTCCCCTAAGGAGGAAGAAGCAAAACACACAAACCAACATAGCAAGACACTCCCACGTCTGTCTCCCCAGTACCCGTGACCTTGACGCTTCCCGGCACTAGGGCAATTGTCGGCCCCAACCCAGCTGCGATTGTCGCAAACATCGCCCGGGAGCGCAGATCCCCTTTCCGATAAGAGTCGGATCACAATGGACTGCCGAAGCCGCCAGTTGTCCTCCGGGGTCGGGGCGGCGACATAAGTCGAGATGGCCGCCACTGTCCTCAATTAAGCAGGTGGCAGTGCTCGCTCTGTGCGGCGGCGTCTTCTGCGCGCGCCCGCTTCTTGAGCCCGCGTTGTCGAGCCTCGGGGCTATCCCGGACGCCAGCCAGCTGCACCGCCGCCCACAGCTCCCATTCATCCGGACGCACCGGACCCCGCTTCGTTCGGCAGTGTTCTCTTCTCAAAAGAAAAGCGGTCGAACCTCCGAACGAAGCGTCCGAAACTTAATTGGGCCGCAAGTGGCGTTTGTGAAGCCGCGGTGAGCTTTCGGCGTAAGATGAAACGGCGGCTTGACCTTTTTATGCTCTTGGTTCTTTGTGCACTGGCACAAAGGCGAGGAACACGCGTCCTTCCCCAAAAGGGGACAATGGGAGGCTTGGGTGAGCCCGCTTTGCTGCTCTCCTCGCAGCCCCCCCCCCCCCCCCCCCCGCCGGGGGCTCTCCGGGTTCTGCAGCGGCGACACCAAAGGCGACAGAAAGATGGGCGCTCCTAATGAGACGCGCGCATCCCCATATCTCCCTGGGGCCCGCTCAACGACGAAGCCCCCCTTCCTTAGCCGCGAAGAAAGGCGGGGGGAGGGGGGGAATAAACACACATGGCGCATGCTAGCCCTCTACACGCCCCCCTCAAAATTCATCTAAGGGTTGCAGCACGCTTAGATGAATAAAACACACAAACAAAAGGGCTAGTGGCTTAACTACAACGCCAGCAGTCCCGCAACTCGGTTACAGCTTCCGCGCTACGCGCTACCCCTGCGGCTGCGGTCGGTCGTTTCCCTCCCGCGTGGCCAACAAACGACGTCGCGTACACACATGGCGCGTGACAAAGAGACGGCACTCTGCACTTGCTGTCCATGCCAGCGAGGAATTGCCGTTCAAGCCGTGCTTACCAACGCGCGTACAAACAATGAAAGCTACGGCTTCACGGACTGCATGCAGTGTCCTTCACAGCCCGCGGCACAGTGTTCTCATGTCTGAACTGTGCCGCTGGCAGAGTTCGCACTTTTCACCACACGTTCACATCACTGCTGCGGATGACACCAAGGGTTCCTCCCCGTCCTCCGCCACGGCCCGTACGCCGCCGTCCGAATGCCAGCAACAGTTATGTAGCCGAGATAATGCGTCAGCATTGCTGTGCGAGCTCCCCTTGCGGTGCTGCACCACTACATTGTACCTTTGCAGCGCTAGCGCCCAACGTGTTAGCTTAGCCCCGTGTGGAGTGCTGAGCGCTAGAAATGCAAGGGGGTTGCGATCCGATACGACTGTGACCGGTGCGCCGAAAAGCCAGATGTCGAACTTCTTTAGGCCCCAGATTACTGCAAAGGCCTCCCTCTCAATAGTGGACCATCGGGTTTGCGTCGGAGAGAACCCGTGGCTCGCGAAGGCGATCGGGACCTCCGCACCGTCCTCATCCCGCTGAGAAAGGCAGACCCCGGCGGCGAACGCGGAGGCGTCTGTGTAAAGCCAAAATGGCTTGTCCGGGTCCGGCGTCCCAAGAGCAGTGGCCTCACAAAGCGCAGCCTTGAGGCGTTGGAACGCGCTGTCGGCCTCGCTAGACCACGGAATTTTGTTCGCGACCCTTTTTCCCGTCAGTTCTGTCAACGGCCTCACCACCTCAGCGTAGTTGCGCACATACTCTCCCCTACCTACTCTCATCATCAGTTCTCCCGGTGGTTTCATAGGATGGGCGTCTGCGACCGTTCCCGCATTCAGCATGCGGAAGTCTACGCATAACCTTATGCTGCCATCCCGTTTTGATACGCAGACGACGGGATGGGCGTGCGGGCTCTCGCAGGGGACAATTAAGCCGAGATTCAGCAGCTCATCTACCTGCTTGCCCACCTCCCCTCTCAAGCTGGTTGGCACCCGGTACGCATGCGACGCTCTAGGCGCAAAACCTTCTGCCAGGATTATGTCGTGCTCTTTTACTTTAGCCACCGCGGGTTTCTCGTCGAACAGGTCTCGGTATCTCTTAAATATGTCCCGGGTCGCACTTCGGTTTCTCTCCGGCATGTGTGCGGTCATTTCCACAGAGAGTATCTCTGTTCCTGGCTGGGAACTCTTTGGGCTAGGTGCACATTCAACTTCCCCGAACGCGTCGTCCTCCTCAAACATGACGCTGAGCGCCACTACCCTACTCTGATATGAGTGGAGTTTCCCGGCATGAACGAGCTTTTTACCCCCTTCAGGCACCTGTACAAAGTATGAATGGTCGCGGTACTTGCCGGCGACCGTACCTGGCCCCTTCCATCTTGGAAGCATTTTCCCTCCGCGCTGATCGTCAAACACGAGCACCGCTTCCCCAGCCTCGAAGCTTCTGACGGAAGCACGCTGATTGTACTGGCGGGCGTACACATTCTGCTGCTTTTCTCTGATCAGCTCCGCCGCTTCCGCCGCTTGCCGTAAGTGCGCTTGCAGCTGCATTACCGGCTGCCCCTCTATCCTATCCGTGTGGTAGAGAAACCCATCGACTACCGACATACCTCCCTTGCCTGCCTGCGCATATTTCCAGGCCTTCTGTAAAGTCTCATCTTGCCTTTGCTCCTCCCTAAACACCTCCGCCATGCTTTTCGCGTTCCCTAGCGTTACTATGGGTCCGGCAACTTCGCTCTCCTCAGAGCCTACTCCTTCGTCGCGTAGAGAAGTCTGGGCGATTGGCGTACCACCTGTCTCTCCCGCGGCTTGCTCTTTATCACATGACTGTATGAAGTCTGCGGTTCCCCTTTCCTCAGAAGCTTTAATCCCTTGGGATTTCCCTTCCACCTCGAGGGACTCCCATGCCTCCTGCGACAGCAGGCAATCGGTTTGCGTAACCAACTTTTCGGTGAGGGCGCAGTGCACAGGTACGGCTTCCATTACGTCAGCGATAACTCCTGTATCCTTGTGCATAGTCATCGGCAATACCGCCAGCTTGGCTTCCACCTTTTCACCGAATGCGGATATCAAATTTATTTTCCCGTGAGGCTTCGTCAGCCCGGGTGGTACGAGACTTTCCCTCACAACCGTAATTTCCGCGCCTGTGTCGAGGATAGCGTTTATTTCCTTACCCTTGCAACGGAGTGCCACGGCCGTCAGCTCACTACGCCCGCCTCCTATACACCCCATAGCTACCCGAGCGGACAGGCTATTTGCGTTCTCATTGAGTGCCTTCGGGATGGTCTGGCTTGAGCTATGCGGACAGGTCGATTTCAAATGTCCTGTTGAGCCGCACCTGAAGCAGCTGATGGAGCGCGAGTTAGCGTTCGGCACCTGAGACTTTAGCTTCAACGGTTTACCCCTCTCCTTGACTGGCGCGATACCTCGTGCGTTGGGACCCTCGAAATTTTTCTGCTCGGACTTTTTGCCGGCGCTATTCTTACCCTCCGCCTCCTCAAACGTTTGAAGGAGCGCGGCCATCTCGGGCGCCTTCACCCACTCCTTCCCTTCTTGAAGGATAATGAATTTTAGCGCTTCCTCCGACAGGTGGCTCTTTACCTGATCTGCCACCAGCAACGCGGTTAGTCCCTCTAGGGTTTTGACTCCTCTCGACTCAAGATACAAGTGGAGGTAACTCTGGATGCGCGTTACAAACGTCCGCCACCCTTCGTTCGCTCTCTTGTGCGAGCCTCGGAAGCGGCTGAGGTATTCTCCAGCGGAAAGCCTCAGCTCTTCCAGCACCGCCCTTTTGAGCGCGTCATAATCTCTATGCTGAGATGGCGTCAGCCTAGTTGAGAGAAACTGCACCTTTTCCGCTATTAGCGGGAAGATGATCTGCCCCCATCGGTCTCTTGGGACGTCGTACGCCTGGAGCGTGTTCTCCGCGGACTCGAACCACACCGGAACCTCGGCGTCCGCCGGAAATTTTGGGAGGGCTCCTGCGAGTAGCTTCGAGAAGCGCCTCAACTCCCCGTGCGCGTCCCATGCCTCTGGCGAGCCCGAGCTCTCTCCTCCGCCTCTACGCAGCATAGACTGCAGTTTTGCAAGCTCAATTTGTCGCTCTACGAGCAGTATCTGTTTATCTAACATCTGGTCCCTAGACGCAACCGGCTCCACCGGAACATCACTCGTCCCGGCCCCCTCACCGTACTCCTCGTCACTCATTTCCTGGAGTTTTTGTCTGTCGGGGTTTAAGTGACCGAAGCGTGTTTCCATGCACGCTGGAAGCCTTATTCGGACAGCGGCGTTCGCACCAATGCGAAGAACGAAGAGGACTCACCCCTTTGAACCGGAGCACTGCTGTCCCTCGTAGATCGTCGCTGTCCCTCCTGAAGTTGGCCGCCTGCGATCAGCTGTCCCTTGCCGCCCGGTGGCCTCGACTGTCGCCGCTCCACTGGTGCCGACGTCAGTTGACTTCCGATGACCAGGCCTGGCTTCCTCGACAGCTGCCGCTTCTCTCCGCCTGCACCTTGTCCTCTCGAACCGCCGATGTTCGACTTGCTGATGCCTGGACGTCTCCCCTTCTTTGCCTTCCCTTTTTCCTGTGCTTCCTTCTGATAGCAACAGGATCCTGTCGGCTGCGCCAGTAAAGTTTCGCTCTTGCTTCCTTCTGATAGCAAAAGCGAATAGGTTCTTTTCCTCTTCTTTCTTCCTTTGCACCAGGGGTGCCCCGTCGGAGACGGCTTGTTATAATGACTTGAAGGCTGAAGGTCTATAGGAGACGGTACTCGGCAACAACTGAGAAACTTTCAGGGGATATATACTGGAAGCTTTATATACAATAGTTTACATATATATACAAGTTGAGCAGTGAGCAAAACAACAATATGGAACTGGCTAACATTTAGGGGAGGCCCCTACTCGGCATAGCCGAAGATGCGTTACATCTGTCTCCGTAGCCCAGAACCTCTCTTCCGGGCTCCGGGACCCAGTTTTAAACACACATGGGCCCGGCCCACATTCATCAGCATCCAATCGTGTCAAACCCTTAACACGATTGGTTTTTAGCCGCGTAGTCCGCCCTCCAACTTCCTTAAGGCACATAACTCTCTCTCAAATGTACATATTGTAAAAAGGGCATCATTTTCCCTTGAAACACCGTACATTCCGAGAATTCACACACATACGGATTGGCCCCCCGGGTTACGTGCCCCGCCCCACACTCCCACCGTATTAAACAAACTCTCTCCCCTATGGAAAGAAAAGCAAAATACTTACAAACCACATAGCAAAACACACCCGCTATATCAGACCAACTCTCTCCCCTAAGGAGGAAGAAGCAAAACACACAAACCAACATAGCAAGACACTCCCACGTCTGTCTCCCCAGTACCCGTGACCTTGACGCTTCCCGGCACTAGGGCAATTGTCGGCCCCAACCCCGCTGCGACTGTCGCAAACATCGCCCGGGAGCGCAGATCCCCTTTCCGATAAGAGTCGGATCACAATGGACTGCCGAAGCCGCCAGTTGTCCTCCGGGGTCGGGGCGGCGACATAAGTCGAGATGGCCGCCACTGTCCTCAATTAAGCAGGTGGCAGTGCTCGCTCTGTGCGGCGGCGTCTTCTGCGCGCGCCCGCTTCTTGAGCCCGCGTTGTCGAGCCTCGGGGCTATCCCGGACGCCAGCCAGCTGCACCGCCGCCCACAGCTCCCATTCATCCGGACGCACCGGACCCCGCTTCGTTCGGCAGTGTTCTCTTCTCAAAAGAAAAGCGGTCGAACCTCCGAACGAAGCGTCCGAAACTTAATTGGGCCGCAAGTGGCGTTTGTGAAGCCGCGGTGAGCTTTCGGCGTAAGATGAAACGGCGGCTTGACCTTTTTATGCTCTTGGTTCTTTGTGCACTGGCACAAAGGCGAGGAACACGCGTCCTTCCCCAAAAGGGGACAATGGGAGGCTTGGGTGAGCCCGCTTTGCTGCTCTCCTCGCAGCCCCCCACCCCCCCCCCCCCGCCGGGGGCTCTCCGGGTTCTGCAGCGGCGACACCAAAGGCGACAGAAAGATGGGCGCTCCTAATGAGACGCGCGCATCCCCATATCTCCCTGGGGCCCGCTCAACGACGAAGCCCCCCTTCCTTAGCCGCGAAGAAAGGCGGGGGGAGGGGGGGAATAAACACACATGGCGCATGCTAGCCCTCTACACTCGCCACAACCCCTGTCACGTCAAAGCAACTATGAGCAAGAGAATTGCCTCTAGGAGCGTAAACATCTATCGCAGCCTTGCTATCTATATCCGTCCGCTGCGCAACCGATTCTATATCAGGAAAGCATTTTCGCAAGGATGTCCAATCCTATAGCAATGTTCAGTGCACACTGGGAAAACCACAGGACACGTCAGTCTGACAGAAACAGTATTCCGGCGTGCGTTCTATACCGCTTCCATGTAGTATATTCGGTTGGCTTGTTCCGTATGTGGTTTCGCCCCTGTTGTACACATGTTTTTTGCCAAGTAGTGAAAAGATACTCCTGCTCAATCGTGTGCTGTGCAATGTCAGTGCGCGTTAAAGAACCCCAGGTGGTCGAAATTTCCGGAGCCCTTCACTACGGCGTCCCTCATAGCCTGAGTTGCTTCGGAACTTTAAACCCCAACAAACCTAACTCCTGCTCAGTCCGTATTCACTGTGACTTGCTTGGTCAGACACCATGCTTTAAGCTCTGCTCCTGACTTTGTTATTGCCGTTCCCTATCCTCCTTTGCATTTCTTTAATTTTTATTCATTCTATTTATTGCCAGATGCCCACTAACAGCCATAGACATTATGCAGTGCGGCACTGAGAGCGGTGTATGAGAAAAGTGTAATCAAGCAAATAAGAAAAGAATAGCAAAAGGAGCAATGGAAATGCTGACGTTTCGGAAAAGGAATTGGACTATACGGCTGACCTAAAACATGCAATGAGACGAAAAATGGTTTACGTTGTTAAGAAAAGATCTGACTGAATATATTAAATCGTTGGAAACGTGTGTGTCGCTAACCGAAATAATAAAAATAAACAACATCTTCAAAGTGCTTGAAGAAGTCATGGGGCAGTCAAATCTTTTCTACGCTATTTGTTTAATATTCAGCATCTTCATTTCCTAACACAGATAAAGCTAATGCGCTCTACATACTGCCTGCACTTTCATATTGGTGATTTTAATACCAGAAAACAAATGACACAATGGCACGGAGAATGTTTGCACTTCAGACAATAAAGATGCAAATGTTTAAATTGGAACTTAAACTGGTGGACGGGCACCCTATTCCGGCAGTACATTGCATTTTGAAACCGCTCTAGACATTTCAGTAAGCTCCCGCTCAGCTTTCGTGGCTGAACAGGACGGCATTTCCTCCCACCCCTCAATGGTCGGTTGTTTTAACCTTTCAATTTCCGTGTTCTCTTGGAAGGGTCATACCACATAGTTATGTCCGCGTCTGTGCCACAGCGTGGCATTTCGGCTGAATCTTCTGAATGCATTGCGTGAAATCTCGCTGGGGCTTAAGTACGTGTTTGTTTGCATTCTTCTGAGCGGTATTCCTTATTCTTTGTCTAGTTTTTCATCAGATGGTGCGTGCTTTGAACACTCGATGGAGCCAGAATACGGTAAACTTCTCTGGCCGATTACCTCTCGCTCCTCACGGTACCAAGCACGAGTACATGAAGTGTTGAAAGAAAACGCTAGGCGGAGATGCACAGTGAAGGGGTATTGTACTGCATTAAATATGAAAAAAAAATTTCTTCATATGAAAATACAAGCAGCATCATGGTTGCATTATGTGCCTGAACAAAATCCACCACCCTCTTCCTATCAACACACCAGAAAAAAAAGGTCCTAAGCTTTTTGTATTCGCTTTCTCGCTCTTATCTGCGTTTTCCTGTCACGAATCCATCGTGACACCCTGATAAGCGCTATCGACGTAGGCACATAAATAACGCTCCGGTGTCGAGTGCATCAGGAAAAACAGCAGTTGGGGAACCGCCGCCGTCGGGGCGTTTTCTTTGACCAAGTCACGCGACTGTCCAGCACTACTGAATGCCGCTCTCCGCTGGACCTCATGTAACCAGGGTAAGTAACTCTCGACTACGTAAAGCAGTCTTGGTTGAGCTTCAGTTCGGCAATTCAATCAGCTCAAAAGAATTAGAGAATTTTTGCGTTCAGCATGAGTTCGCTGGGAGCCCACAAGACGCGAGGAACTCTCATCTGCTTCCTTGTTCAAAAATACGTGAACCGATAGCAAAACACAACTATTTCGTGATGGTACTAGAATGTGCAATTAAACTCGAGAATTCATAATTTTTAAAGCACCAATTAGGTTAAAATATTCGCAATATTAGCCGGAGGTGTGGGCAGATACCGCGATGTCGCGGCTCATTTGCTTTGGTATCCGGCTAAAGATTCAAGGGATGCTGTTTTTTGTCCCGGCCTCAGCGGCTGTATACAGAAACAGTCGAAATACAAAGACCGCCGTGTGCTATTCGATGTCAGCTGATGTTTTTAGTCCAGGTGCTCCAGAACCATTCACTACACTTTCGCAGCCTATGTGTCGTTTAAGGACGTTAAACCCGACAGCTTACCGTTTTCAAATGTTTCCAGAACACGCCCCAGACAAAACGCGGTGCCTTGTGCACAGAAATGTGCTTGATGAGGAGTCACCAAGATGATGCTAAGATGGCTAAGAAAGTTTTAATCAGATTAACAATGGCGCCTTGAAAGTCTCTCGACTTCATTTTCTGAAGGGTCTCCTTACAAAAGCATCTGCCACTTCGTTCACGTGTTCTATCCGACTATACCTTTCTTTATTTAAGCTAATATCAACTTTCAAGCATTAACTTCCTACACACTGTAGCATACCCATTTTTCTTATATCATCATCAGCCTGACTACGCCCATTGCAGGGAAATGCCTCTCCCAGGTCTTTCCTGTTAACCCCGCCCTTTGCCAGTGGCGGCCACCGTATCCCCGCAAACTTCTTAATCTCATCCACCCATCTAACTTTCTGCCACCCCCCCCCCCCTGCTACGCTTGCCTTCTCCTATAATCCGCTCCGTTAACATTAAAGACCAGCGGTTATCTTGCTTTCGCATTACATGCCCTGCTCAAGCGCATTTCTTTCTCTTGATTTCGAATAAGGTATCATTAATCCGAGTTTGTTCCCTTACCCAATCTGCCCGCTTCTGGTCTCGTATAGTTAAACCTATCATTCTTCTTTCCATAGCTCGCTGCGTTATGCTTACCTTAAGCTGAACCCCTTTCATTGCCTTCACGTTCCTGCCTCGTAGGTCAATAACGGTAAGGTACAGCTGTTGTATAATTTTCCCTTGAGGGAAACTGGTAAACTGCCATTCATAAGCAGAGAGAACCTGCCGCATGCTCTCCGTCTCACTCTTATTCTTCTAGTTCTTTCCCTCTCATGATCCGGATCAGCGGTCACTACCTGGCCCAAGTAGACGCATTCCCTTGCCACTTCCAGCACCGCACTACAGCAATTATGAACTGCTGTTCCGTTGCGAGAGTGCTGAGCATTACATCGGTTTTCGGCTTGTTCATTTTAAGACCTACCGTTCTGCTCGGCCTGTCTAACTGTTTTCACATGCCTTGCAGCTCACTCCAAAATGACTTAGCATGGCAATGTCATCAGCGATACGCAAATTACTTAGGCATTCTGCATTAACTCTTATCACCAGGTGTTCCCAATCCAACCATCAGAGCATATTCAGTAAACAGGCGGCGAATAGTATTGGCGAGACCGTGTCTTCCTGCCTGACACCCTTCCTTATTGGAATTTTGTTTACTTTATGATGGGCAATGGCAGCTGTGCAGTCGTTACAGATATCTTCCAGTATTTACTCATAAGCCTCTTCTACGCCCAGCTAACGAAAGGCAGCCTGATCATTTGGTTTATTGACGTCTAAGCAATGCCCTGATGCTATTTGCTGTTATTTCAGTGAATACCTTGTAGGAATCGGAGAGTAAGGTGATCGGTCTTTAAATATTCAAGTCCTTGGCGTCTCCTTTGTTATGAATTAACGTAATGTTATCGTTCTTCCAAAGTTCTGGTAAGCTCGAGGTCACAAGGCATTTTCTAGCACAATCACCCCTCCGTGCTTCAGGAGATCTGCTGTTACCTGATCCTTACCGGCTACTTTCCCCTTGCCATTGATCCTAAGACTTTTTTTCCTGCTTCTTTCGTTACTGGCGGGATGTCCCATTCCTGTGCTCGACTGCCTCTCTCACTAACGTTCTAATTACACTCGCTACTGAATAGATGTGTGTAAAACTCTGCGGTTATTTTAACTATCTTATCCATATTGCTAATGACATTGTCCTCTTTGTACTCTAGCGCATACATCTGGTTTTTACGTGTGCCTAGTTTCCACTTCACTGCTTTAGGGCTACCTCCATTTAGGAGACAGAAAGTTGGGCTAGGCAGTCCCTCTGATAGGGAGTTCCGCTTTTTGGCCAAATCACTCGGGTACACAGGGGATGACACGTGATGTTCCTGATGATAGCTTGCTCTGGTCTTGCTTTGTTTTTCCTGTCTACATTTGCTTGGTTTTGGAATGAAACTTCAGTTCTGAGCAGCACTCGTCCTTGTGTTTATCTCTGCATAGTCCTCTTGTTTCGATGCAATTTTTCAGTACCTCCATTGTTTAGAGCTTGCTCGATTCTCTCCATATTAAACTTTCTTTATTTTATTTGTGCAGTTTCCTACGTTTTTTTTTATTTACAGTTATCACACTTAGCAGAATGGCATTTTTCTGCTGTATATGCAAAGCTATTCAAAAGAGCTGAATGGAATTGGAGCATAAAACATAGGGTAATTAAAGCTACTTCGGCGGCTGGAAATATTTCTTGTCAGCAAGCAATGCGCTTCATGGATCACATTTTGAGCTCCCTCTTTTACGCAGGGAGTAGACACTGCTTGAAGATGGCGGTTTAAATTGAAAAACGTTCCTTTAATATTTCTGAGGAGCCTTGTTGCCCTCGACTGTAACTGAAACACAAAACCAGTCTAATTCATCCACTGCAGTGAGAATTTCTTCCTTTGTGAGCTACACATACAAGGCCAGAATTCCAGAATGCATTGTATTTTGATGATTAATTTTTATCTGCAGCGATAAATGCGCATGCTTCTGCAAAACAGTCCCCATCATAGCATAGTTGCCTCGATCAGTGCTTTTTGCGTACATAGAAGAGCTTCTTTGGAAAAGACAAAAAAAAAAGAAAACTCTTTGGTGTTCAAGCGAACTCTCGTCTGTTTCAGGTGGGCACCAGAAATTGAAACATTCGAGAAGAATACCTGCGCATATTTGTTTCGCAATGGGCGATACGGAACCAGTACCTGATCTGGCCGACCTACAAGGCTGCCTAAGTCCCTTGAAGGCATCAGCGCTCAAGAACCCAGAGTACTGCACAGGCGGAGGCGGCGCACCCTGTCACATCCTTAAAGAACTTTCAGTGTGGAACGACTTCCTTAGCATCGTTGACCTGCAACTGAGAGAGGAGGCTCCCGGAGAGCTCAGCCTCGTTCCTTGTTACTTCTACAGTCCTCCTCCTCGCACTGGACCCGAAAGTCATCAGACGTGTACTCTCGTGTACTGGCTCCTTACGGAGCACCGCTGCGTCGTCACGGTCCATTTGAAAGCTTCCATTCCAATGCTGCTAGACTACAATAGACTACTCAGTTCAGGTCTGAGATCATGCTTAGCGGGGAAGACTCTTCGTCACGTCTTGCGCTATGGCGAAACCATGATATCAGAGACAGACTTCGGGTCCTCAATGTCATTTTTAAATGACCTTGATGAACTATCCGTCATAGAAGCGCTTCCTTACGAAGTCCCAAGGAGTAACCGACGGTTGTGCGGATTGGCCTATCTTCATCGCAGACGTCATTATTGGGGCGATATTCCAGCATTCAAAATGGTTTTGGATGCTTTGGACAAGACCACTACTCTTAAAACACTAAACGTCCGCGCTGACTGCTTCCAGACTGTAAAGACAGGCTTTTCCGACCTCTTAGAGAGACATCTTGCAAGAAACACGGCGCTGACGACACTCACACTTCATGATGGACCGTCGAGATTTCTGAGCAACATTGCGAACGCCTTGCGTACAAACAAGACACTCGTAAGCGCCACGTTCCAAAGTTGCACCATTCATGACGAGGCAGCGGCCGCGTTTGAAAACATGCTGATTGAAAACACGACGCTGCGCAGCCTCCATTTCAGTGATTGTTCTTGGTATCCACCTGAAATCGGAGGTGGGTATTACGTTTACTGCACGAAAGACTTCGGTGAGCTCTCAGGACGCATCCGGCCTTGGCTTTCGATCCTAAAAAACAGTCCCGGGCTTGAAGAGCTCTGTTTGAAGTTGTCTGCCTTTTCTCCGGCCGAATGCGAGGCGTTTCTAGAAAGGCTTAGGGACAACAGTACCCTAAAGAAGGTTGTAGTAGAGGACCTAGGCTTGTACCTGTCCAGGCGATGTGAGTATCATGGTTGGCAGGGGCGCGGAGTAGACTTACCTGACGTGATATTGGCCCAGTGCCAGCAACTGCAAGACGTTCGTTTTCCACATTATAGCCTTCAGAGGTCCAGTTCACTTATGGCTCTGAAAGCTTGCGTTTCATGTAACATAACGTCAGTCACATTCGAGTTCTCTCATGAATGTAAGGAGGAAGTGGTGTCTGCAATTAGCAGTTGCATCAAAGCAGGTAACGGACCGAAAGAAATCACGCTAATTTTCGATCGTTTGGCAAATCAAGAAGACCCGGATTCTTGCACCATCATTATGATTGTACTGCGAGCTCTCTTGGAAAACAAGAACATGAAAAAACTACGCGTGACGAATTTAAGTTTCATTGAGGAAGAAGTTGCGATTATGGCAAATGTAATTTGTTCCAGTCCTACCATGCTTGACTGCTCTGTGCTTTTTGACGAAGAAACCATTGGCTTGCTTGTTAGTTATTTGTTGCAAGGGTTCTCGAGGAACTTTACCTTGACTTCCTTTTCTGTGCAAAGATTTGTACCCGCTGTACTTTCAGAAGATATACGGCGAAAACTGCTTGCTATCAATGACATTGTTCAGCGTAACTTGGGTTTGGTCACTCGCGCCGCGCACTATGTGATGGGAGATCTCAGCAGGTATTGTGCAGAAGCCTTAGATCTTGTAGGCATGAATTCTGCATTGCTTGAGAAGCTCTGTCAGCTGTCAGGTATGGCGGAACATGAAGCCGCTGAGAAAATTCGATGCTGCCTCAGGAACCTGCAAAAAATGGATGTCTTCATGCGAGTGGCGGGTGTCGTTAAAGAGCGAGTAACATGCTTGAAGCGGCAAAACAACAAGCCGCAGTTGTGCGACCTCAACGAAGACTGCTGGTTTCACGTGAGGCGCTACCTGAAAGTTTCAGATGTTTTGAACGATATACAGCACGAAGGGGAAACCATGTGATTGCCGTGAAGAAAGGATGCAGACCAACTGTTGTTTGCTGTTGTTCTAATTCTGCTAGAATCTGTCGTTGCTTAGAACTGGCTTGAAATCCCAACCCTTTTCTCAATTTTTTTTATGGCTGTTTAAGTAAAAAAGCTCTTTTTTCCAAAGTTTCTGCAGCGGCGGGTGCGTCTTTTTCTCTGATAAATGAATGTGGCGCTCATGTGCTGTGCACTGCAGAACGCGTAGAAGGACATCTGGTATTCAGAAAAATCAGAAACATTTCGCTGCGACGTCCTTCATAGCTCATATTATTAACGTTGCATCACACCGTGGAACCGGGTGTATTACAATTTTCTCAAAAGCTGGTGCTAAGTTCGGGAAAAATAACCTCCAGATTTTGAATATTGAGCTCGGTTTGCACTTACCACACGAGACAGCCTCTCTAAACTTTGATTTATTCAGCACGTAAATAAACCATGCGACCCCAGAAACTGTCAAACACGCATAACATCTGTTGCAGCACCAATGGTCTTCTCTTCAAATCCTTTAACACATACTATCACGAGTTAGTTGGGAAGCGAAGTTGCTACAGTAAAATTTTAAATTCAATGCGGCCGTGAAATCTCCGATGTTGCCGTTTAATGAGCAGGTGAATAGACAAAGACGTGTTTAGCGTAAATTACAATATAGTGTATTTTGTACCCCTATTAAGAGAATACGAAAGCCCTCGCAGGAATAGAGTGCGCATAATACTGAACAATTGTAATATAGATCGCGGAACACAGTGGCAGTTACGGCGTTACAGGATTTCCTCAGTGTCCCACAAAAGATAAGAAGAAAACTGTTGTTTAATGTACTAGGTTCTAAAACAATGTACAGAGTTGTAACCGATAAAAAACAGCAAAGAGCGCAACAAGACGGAGCATGACGATGTGGCGGTGTTTTAGAAGCCACCGGCGGCGACAGAGTTGTGCTTTCGGTAACGACTCGAATTCCCGGAGTCCCTCAAATTTACTTTTAACAAGAGGACTGCAACCGGTGTCGGTTCAGCGTCTTCTTTTCATGTATGTGTTACGTCGACCCTAAACGAATTTCAAAAGCTATTTATAACACCAAATATGCGATACATGCGAGCTACCGTCCTTTCTGTTCCAGCAGATGGATAATGTTGGAGAGTTACATGTTTCCATTTCGTAACAGATGCTTTTTCAACGGGAAAGATGACTAAGTACAAGGCTGGCTGTTAGCAACCGGCGACTCGCATTAACACTTCAATTCACAGATAGTCACTGCTCACTTCGCACAATAAATTCCGTCAACATTGTCAGGCGGAATAATTTTCGCTGAGTAGAAGTCTGAAATCCACACTCATGATTATGAATGATGGAGTTCTCGACTAGTATAAATACTAGGCGTGCGCTAACATTATGATCGCAACCTTTGCTGATAAATTTTTTTAAAGCTATAAGAGACGCTAAATGTTTGGAGAAGCGACTGTGCCTTTATTGCAGTGTTATGACAAGCGTGTACAACTCATCGCACAAAAACTGGCAATCGTTGATGTACGAGCAGTTCGAATCAATGTATCGCGTAAGCATGGTGGTTACGGGGGCTGATCGAGGGGTCTTTAAATGGGTGACTGCTTAAGCAGTGTATGAATACATCTCCTAAGAATTGCATCGTATATTTGAAACAGGAAACCAACAGCCCATTTTTACATACGATTTGAGGCCGTCAGTATCATCGCGCTAGAGTCCTTTTGGAAGCACCGATTGCAACACGCTATACTATAGTTGTTAAATGAACCCACCGTTTTTCAAAGAGATAGGTCTATGAAAAACCACTCTACAAGTTAACTGCGCTTCCTTTGTTCCGAGAGGAGTGGCTCTGAATGTACATAAGCAGCCATTGTGCTTTTCTTGTGCCACGCCTTCCTTCATCGGCGTTGTTGGCCAAAGTTGCAAAGAGCCCTCTAGCCTTGGCCACGACCTTGTGAGTACACGTACATTCGCAAGCAGATTGAAAAGTTCTTGAGGGCGCCTTCACTTAAAAGCGTTCTTTTATTTTTAAGTTTAACAAGGAACTCGCCTAATGGTGGGAAAATATTGACCACTTTTTGATATACGCACAGAGGAGCAGGCAAAGAAATATGAAAGAAAACATAAGGCTTGAAAGAAGCGCCTGCAGGAATGTTTTGGTTTGGTTTATTGGAGTTTAACGTCCCAAAGCAACTCAGGTTACGAAGGACGCCGTAGTGAAGGGCTCCGGAAATTTCGGCTACCTGGGGTTCTTTAACATACACGGACATCGCACAGTTAACGGGCCTCTAAAATTTTGCGTACATCGATATTCGGCCTCCGCGGCCGGGATCGAACCCGCGTCTTTCGGGCCATAAGCCGGACGCCGTAACCACTGAGCCACCGCGGCGGGTGAAAATCTCCTCTAGGAGTGAGTAAGATATGTAAGCGGGAATATATAAAAAAACAGAAAGTTGTTTTCAGTATCCCGGTTCCTCAGACGTCTTGTTTCCATTAGAGAGCCTCTCTGGAAAATCATTACGGACAATTCTTTTCCTTCTTCTGTCCTCGGCTTTACATCTCTCTTCTGGGTAAAATGTACATGAAATCTCTATAAGAAGTGTCTTTGGTTACGCAAATTTTCTGTGGCGGCCATAACAAACAAAAAATTCGGAAGAATGAACTATATATAACCATATATATTATTATGGGAAGCATATATGCAAAGTGTTCACTGCGTCAATAGAAAATTTTCTTACCAATTACATGACAGAACATATATCGCGGTGTTTATTGAAAATAACCCTCACTCCCAGCTTTTTTCTATTCGATTTATTCTAAAGCCTTACTAAGTTTCTTTGTCTACAGCAGACTGACATAAACTGCGCTCATTTACATTTTTGTGTTTTCCCCACAGAGTAAATTCTTTGCTTTCTTCAGGTTCGTTTGCTTTTCTTCGGGGGAGTTCAGCCTCCTCCAAACATGAGTAGTTCGGTGGTGTTTGAAGCACAGGAGTCCAGAAGCAGAAGGTACGAAAGGGAAATTATATTTACTGAGTATATAGAAGGCAAACTCAGTTGCAGAAGCATGGAGTCACACAGACATTTCAAGTACTGCAACTTAGAAGGCACTTATCTCACACAGAGATACAACTTCGCCAAAATCTTACTCATCGATCGGCGGTCTCGGTTAGAGCCTAGAAGTTTTCCGTACGTGCTAAGCACGGAGCCTGGTTGGGACTGCCATTCCTGGCTTTTCCTTCCGTTTTTATTACTTACATAAACAAAGGCGCTGGGGCTGTCATTTCTCTTGACCCGCCCTAGTCTTTGAATAACCAATCGCTACTTGTGCTGTAGCCACAGCCCTGTGGGTTGGGCATAGCCTCGAAACCAGGGCTCGAAAAATAAACAAACAGATCAACAAAACATTCATAAAACGCTCTCCACGCAACACCCTCGCCGTCCCCCAAGAACACACTTTTCGTCTTAAGTGCATGCACGTGCATAACTGCCTCAGGGCCGCCACACTCGCGTGCTGCGTCATCATTTTTTTCAATGACCACAAGTAGTCATTCCGTTCGTGATTTTTTCCACTCTAGCTCAAACTGCAGTATATAATGCGCAACCTTTTATAAAATAAAACTTTCTTTTCTAGCGTTCATGGAAACTTCCTTTTCTCCTTAGTAAACGACGTTTTGTTTCTTTACTGAAGCTGCTGCCGACAAGCAAACAAATAAATACAACTGACGCATAATTCATTAGGAGGCCATTTTGTGGAGAAAATACTTAGAAAATGTAAGTACAGCGTTCGTAGGTGAACTGTGAACTGAGATTTCGACAACGCCGGAAATCTGGCTAATGCCCTGTTACCATTCAGAACAAAAAAAAAAAGCAATTGCAGTATACTGGGCACGTGCCTTCAGGGCGTTTCATGTAGAATAAAATTTCGGAGGATGAAAGTGCTGCTTCCTGGGAGAATTATCTTCTATACGCCAAAAACAAAGTTTTCGCAAATTTGTGCTTTTTTCTCCGGAGGAATTAAATTTTGTTAATTTCAGTAACGAAGACGTATTAACGGGGTAGCCAGCTCGGTATTTCATCTCGCCGGTATTATGCAGCAGATATTTAATTCCATTGAATACTGAAAAAATGCTACGTAGAATGCATGGATACCCCATAAAAGTGCCAAATTATTTTTTCTCAGCATCTCAAGTAGAGTTTTGTGTTCTCTTCCAGTTTTCGTGGCACTTTCCTAATCAATAAGATATATCTAGAAAAACAAAAAATTTTGGCTCCTCTATTGTCTTTCAAAGAGGGCTGATGCTGGCTGGATGGCACACATTGACGGAGATGATGCAACAGAGCTTCAGAGGAGAAAGAGGGAACGAGACAGAGACTTGCGGTGACTAGCAACCAAATGATTGTTTGCACACGTGAGGCAGCATATAAACGAAACATGGTAAGCAAAAATAACTAGAAAAACGGCATAACCCAACGAGAGGGAGGAATTCTCTGGTGTCAGTGATTAAAAAATACATACTCGTGTGTTAGGAGAGCTGTCCATGGGCTGTTGAGGCAGATGTCATTACTTCTGAGCATGTTGCAGGAATCGGAATTAAGCCTGGCGATGATGGCTCTCTAATGCAAAATCGGTTCACAATTTTCTCACTCCGTACAAGGTATGGCTGGATGGTTTCCTGTTTCTTGGAGACATCGTTGCTTTTGGGGGATGTCTGCAAAAAGAGTTGAACAAAATATACAAAAAAAGCACAAAAATTAAGAGGGCACATTGTGAAAGCCTTTCCGCGCCGATTTTACTGCCTTTGTTGCTGACTGCACGTTGTCTGCAAATGTAAGACTACGCTTCTGTTGCCACACTGACTTTATTGGCTGAATCATCCAACTGATGCATTTGGCTCAATCATGCTGAATTCCCTCATGTGTGGCTCGAGGGGTTTGCAGAATAGGTAGGTGAGCGAGCCACCCAATTGGCCTCTCGGGATTTCCATTGACGCTCTGCAGCGTGAGCGCGCTTGGTTGTTGTCGAAATGGAAGAGCGCTTGGGAAGCATCCGTCTGGCGCGACTCAAAAGAGACGTATGACTCGGTCGGCTGGAATGTCAGCGCCACACGACGGTGGCGCCACCAAGGCGCATGCGCAGTAGGCAGCGGTGCGGGCGCCGCCAACCACGTGGCGACGACGTGATCAGATGATTGAGAGCTATATGTTACAGTTTCCGCGGACGAACGGACAGCGATGAGCCATTAAAGTTCTGGTCACCAGTAAGTTTAATGGATCGATGAAAGATTTGAGAGTGCCCTTTAGTTGGGGTGGTGGCGGTTGCGACCATGGGCAACTTTTTTTTCCTTTATATTCTGTCACGCAGTCCGACACTTAGGGCATTATGTAAAACCTTCCCATATTTTTATACAACTTTAATCATGAAAATGCAACCTTAAGTCACCGCCTTGCTTTTGATCCACCAACCTTGCAGCCGTCACTCATATTCTCTGACTTATACCGGAAAATTCATTAACATTACCTTTTTTTATACCTAAACCCTAGAGCCTCTAAGAGATACCCCGACACCCCAAAAGGGAAATAATTAGTCATATGAACTGTTAGCGGGTGTCATTTTCATGTTTCACATTTGTTTTTGTTACGACCATCTGACCTTTGCTTCAAGGAAGACGCTCCTTACGGCTTTTCATCTGGGCATCGAAGCGATTCCGTCGCTGTGCTTTATGATGGCATATGTGGCAGCTGAGAAACATGATTACATGCACCTGTGACTGTTTACAGTCTCTTCCGAGGGAGATTATGGGCAAGAAATTCGTGTGGAAGAGAAATTTCTATGCGACTTCGCGGCAAAACCAAAACTCGGACAGAAAATGTTTGCAGCAACAAAAGGGTGCAGTTTCTGCTGTGCGATGTAGTGGCCATATGAAACGATGTTTCTTCGAACGTTTTCGAGGACATCGTCAACATTTCGCCAGCTGATTAACACACACCTTATACACGTGCTACACTTATTTTCAAATGGTATTCGGAGTCAACGTGTTCACCTGCGCTAGTTCGACGATTGTGGAAAGCCAACTGACAAGTTTTAGCGAATGCGAATAGGCATCGAGCGTTGTTTTCCAGCAGTGATCCGAAATCGATGGTTGCTTACAATCTAAGACACGCATAAAATGAGGGCAAACGCCTGGTGTGACCCAGGCTTCCGAGTCATGCTTTAGGCGGGCGACAGCAGTCGTCGGTGTGACATGTGAAGAACATATCAGGCCGAACATACTTCTGGATGAAGTGTTTTAAAACCAGGCATGGCTCTTATCGCAGAAAGCGGGGTCGAGAAGAGAAAAACGTTCATGCTATGCGAAGTCAACAACCTGACTGTCTGGTGTTTCCGAGGCGGGTGATCACATTGGCATTTCAGACATTTTGCACTGCGTACACAAGCCTTTGCAAAGAAGAAGATATCATTTAACAAAAGTAGAACGCAGCTTGCTTTCATGTCATGCAAACAGGCAGTCGCGGTTTACGTCTGTATGATCAAGAGTAGTACTGGAATGCAGTCGTTGTCACGGGCGCATTCCTACGAAAAATTCCTACTCTTGCCTTGAAGCACCTATTTTACGGATATACAGGCTATCTGCTAAAGAAGCAGCAGAAAAAAACTAGCATCAGATATCGAAATTGACAGCCACAGAGACTGAGAGATACTCAAGTAACACTTGTTGCTGGGGTAGTCGGTGCATTATTCTTCGTACAAAAGTTAGCGAAAAACACAAGACACTCACGCCGCCGCGGTGGCTCAGTGGCTATGGTGCTCGGCTGCTGGCCCGAAAGACGCAGGTTCGATCCCGGCCGCGGCGGTTGAATTTCTTTGGAGGAGAAATTCGAGGCCCGTGTACTGTGCGATGTCAGTGCACGTTAAAGAACCCCAGGTGGTCGAAATTTCCGGAGCCCTCCACTACGGCGTCTCTCATAGCCTTAGTCGCTTTGGGACGTTAAACCCCATAAACCAACCAACCAACCAACCAAGACACTCACAAGAAAGGTGGACAGGACAACGCGCTGCTAACAACTGATCCTTTATTGAAAAGAAACACGTAACATATAGGCACACCGTCACACCACCTATCAGCTGCAGCAAACGTCACAATGATGTAAAGGGTCATAAAAGCGATAAAAGACACAAATACTAAAAATACGACGTAGCTAAAAATGATATAAAGCGGCGAAAGAATATTAAAAGCATGACACGTCGTGTATAGGGCCAAATAAATATGACTGAATGGAATCCATCAGGATGATAACAAAACAATATTGCATAAGAAACGTAACAAATGCAGTAAAAAAAACACATGAAGCAAGAAAACCCTGATGAAAAAAGGCCTGTGCACTGAACTCTTCAGATTACATTGAGGGGGAAAAAACACCTGTACACATGCTCGTACTCAGGAAAAGCTTTCTAAAAAGCCTTCTTCAGTTTTGTACAAGAAGATAGATGCATCGCTAACAGCATTTATGCCCTTTTTTTTCTGATCAAAAAAAGCTTTTGTTAATTCACGGGAGACTCGATAATGGCCTCTACCTAAAACAACGGTTTTTTCAAGAATGGGCCGACAGGAGTTTAGTTCACAGTCCTTGCAATGAAGAGGCAGATTCGAACCTGTTCCAGAATCCATCGAACGTTCATGCTCGCTCAACCTTTCATTGAGGCAACGCCCCGTTTGTTTAACATACACTTTTTCACATGTGAGTGGGATCTGATATAGAACCCTTTAACTGCATTCCACGTACCTACGGGTATGTCTGGTTTTACAGGATTTTTCTCGTCGTTTTTCCGAGTTGACACCACGACACAACAAGGCTATCTTACAGGGAGCGGCGAATACTACTGGAACCTTAAATTTAGATGCAACTTTTTTTAGATTATGGGCAACGCGGTGGGAGTACGGAACCACTTCTGGCTTAATTCTTTCCTCAACAAGCTTAGGCTGCTTTCGTTCCACGCCTTTTATGCTGCGAAGAACGGACTCCACCACACTTGTCAGGACAGACTGTGGGAAGCCTGCATCCTGAAGATTTACCATCTGAAACTGGAAGCTTCTTTCCATGGTATGGCAACAGGACTTCGCAATGGCGGCCTTTAAACCTGACACGGCAATGACTCGCTTCACAGTCTTAGAGTGCGCCGATTTATAAGACAAGAATACCTTCTGGGCACGAGGGTCGATCATCCAGCACATCCTCTCATTGGTTATGGAAAGTTCCGGGTCTAAAAACTCTAATTTATCACTTTCCGGTTGCCCCTGTGTAAATTCCAATCCTTCTCCGTTCTCAGTAAAAATTGTTAAAATCTCGTTAACTGTGCCTAAGTAGGACTGTGTGTCCTGCTTACTTAGAAGGATTAAAAAATCATCGACGTACCTAAAAACTTTCAATACCTTATCTTTATCTAACTGCTGATTCACACTTCGATCAATCATTGAAAGCAAAATATTGCTCAGAACCGGCGCAACACAGGAACCAGTACTAATCTCTTTCTTCTCTATAAACAAACCACTGTCAAACTCTACCACTGTAGCATTAAGGTAAAATACTAACAAAGACATAAAATTCGCTAGTGGCACATCAGCTGCGTTTTGAATGGACGTAACCCCACTTTCCTCAATGCATGCTTGAACGGCTGTGAACAATTCCTTATGGGGAATGGAATAGGAAAGATCTTTCGCGTCAACAGAAAAGATATACCCAATTTGCTGCTTATCTTGAAGAAATTCAATAATATCCAAACAGTTTTTTGTTGCGAAAGGATCAGTGACCACAAGCTGGTTAAGCTGCTTCAAGAACTGACTCACAAGGCGCTGCCAAGATCCCCGTTCGCTTATAATGTAACGGAATGGTACATCCTCTTTCTGGGTCTTAGCTGTAAAAAAACATGCTCACTTTTGCCCCTCCAGTCACTTAAAGGGCCACTGCCCAGGGTAGGGACATTTTTGAAAAACAAGCCCACTGCATAGATGAGGCATCGAAGATAACCTCTGCAAAATACTAGAGCCATGCGCGCCCCGAAAAGCTGCGAAAATTCAAATCAAAGCCCGCTCGTTCTTTCCTTCAACAAAAACGGGCCCGGCCCACTACTCTGAACCCCGCTGACGTCATGGGGGGCTACTTTCGCTAAAGGCACTCCATTGGTGCATCGTTCTGACTGACGGGAGAAGGTTGGGCGTAGCCTTGGCGTCGCGTCGTCTGCACAACGCTTTCCGCAGCGCCTTCTGTTCTGGCTCATGCCTACAAACCCGCATGAAGGAACAAAAAAAAAAACTGCGGAGGGAGCGTGCGGCGACAGCCTTGAACCCTAGCCATAAAGAGTAAAAAATAGTAAAACTGAGGGAGTTGGTTCGCCCCCCCCCCCCCCCCCCCGTGATCACGTCACGAGACGCTCTGCGTGCGCGCTCCCTTCTCAGTTTTTTTTCTTCTATGCGAGCCCCCCAAAACAAGGTTTTAATTAGTAGTGCAGCAGAGCCTTTCCCTCGCTCGCCCGCTTGACCGCTCGCACAGACACCGCTTATCCTCCATGCATCTTGCGTACGCCTTGACTCCAATGAACGACATGGGCCTCGGAGCGGAGAAAAGACACATACACACAGAACACAAACACATGAAGAAAAGCAAACGGGCGGTTGCCGGGCCCGCACTTCGCCGTGTGTTTGGAACAGAACCGACTTCCGCCCCTCCGCTCGTGAAGCGGTGGGGAGGCCTAAAAAAAAATGAAAAGGTGGCTCGTTAACTGGGAATGACAAACAGATGTATGAAAGGATGCGCTCGCTAACAAGTCTATAAGGACGTCTACATGAACCCGACAGAGTCGAGTCGAGTTTGCTTGTAGAGTAAAAAACCAGTTGTCGGGTTCATGTAAACGCTGTCGGGTCGAGTAAAATAAGCGGCGGAGCGAGTCGAGTTAACTCGCCTGCAGGGGGTAGGTTAACTCGCTTGACCCGCCTTTCTAAAAGCATGTCGGGTAACTCTCGGAAAGCTTCCGGTCATGTGATCAGTCGACCAAAACGGCAGCCGTCGTCAGCCCCCGCGCAATGTCTACTCGCGCTTCTTGGACCGACCGGGAAGTGGAATGCTTCCTTGGCCTGATCAACGAAAAGAAAGTCAGCGAGGCGCTCGACAGCCGACGGCAGCGGAATCAAAAGGGCCATGAAATAAAGCTGATGGAGTTTAAGGATTGCGATCAACAGAACAGTCGACACGGCCATCGCGAACGCGCGGGAAAACTTGGGCCAAGAACCAGAACCGGAATTGCCGGAAGCTTGCACGATAACTGCGAACCTCGACACTAGGTGCCGCTGCGATGCTTACGCGCTTGAACCGAGTTCATGTAGACACCAAGCGGGGCGAGTCAGTGGCGAGTCGCGTAACCCGACGCTGACTCGACCCGGTCCTGTCGGGTTCATGTAAACAGGGCTTAGGTGGTCGAGCCGATCGCGCCTCTCGATCGCTCAGTGTGCCGAGAAAATGCAAAAACCAAGAAAAGAATTCTATTGAAGGCGGGGCCATGACATAGCCCCTGTGACGCACTCCACAGACACCACGCCTCCGGCTTACATCGGAGAAGGAAGGGGTGATTTTGCCTTGCCGAGCCTACTCGACGAGGAGCGGGAGAGAAGAATTTCGAGGAGGGAATGGAAGGAGAGGAGGCTCGCTCAAAGAGAGGTAGAGAGTGTCTGCTGCCCGGGGGTGGGCAGTGGCCCTTTAAAGACTTTGCTAGCCGTTGCAGTTCCAACTCGCTGCAGAGGGCGACGGTTCTTGACTCGGCCTTCACGGGCTTGAGTTTGGACTGTATAAAGTTCTTGTCAGCGCCACAACAGGATTTTCTGCGAAGCATATTACTAGAGGTACACTACAGCCCTTCGCCGTGGTTACGCGCCGTGCACACCACGTGGTACAGTGACGTCACACCACGTGACATACCACGTGACACATGACGTCACGACAGAGGAAGACGGAGGTACACTACAGCCCTTCGCCGTGGTTATGCGCCGTGCACACCACGTGGTACAGTGACGTCACACCACGTGACATACCACGTGACACATGACGTCACGACAGAGGAAGACGGAGGTACACTACAGCCCTTCGCCGTGGTTACACGCCGTGCACACCACGTGGTACAGTGACGTCACACCACGTGACATACCACGTGACATATGACGTCACGACAGAGGAAGATGAGGGTCCACCTCGCGCCGTCGCTGTGGTTGCACGCCGTGCAGACCACGTGGTACAGTGACGACACACCACGTGACATACCACGTGACACATGACGTCACGCTCTGGGAGAGGGAGAACGATGCCATCGCACAGACACCGGAATGTCCTCGAGCGGCATTCCCGCGCATTTCGAACGCGCGTTCACACTCGGTGTAGGTGAAACGCTCGCTCTACCGGGCAGGCGGACGCGGCTTCCGTGGCAATGCAGGCGCCCCACGACGAAGGCTTCTAGTGGTTGTATTAAAATGACCAAGTATTCAACCAAGGAAAGACATGTATTACCAAGCCTAGCCATCAATATGACCAGGGTTAACTAAGTTAAGCCTCAGCCATTTTTTTCGTTATAAACCCCTTCCGGCACCACCACGAAACCACCCTCATTGTCGGCTTGAAGCAAAATAATGTCGTTTTCTTTGAAGTAATTCACCGCTTTGTTGACCGTAGACCCATATCCGCCGGCTCTCTGGGTAGCCGTCCTAGCCAGCGCGTCCACTCCATCCAACAGGCATCACTCACGATCCTCCGGTGGTGCCTTCCCAGCCACTCGCCTGTTCAGAGCCAGGATCTCATGAGCCACTGTAGTTGACTCAAGACTGAACTTCAGTCCTTCTGCCAAGACCTTGAAGACTTCCTCCTGGACTTCAACATCACCCAGCAGCTTCAGAGAACCGCTATTCGCCTTCTGCCTTCCTGGAGATCTCGGTGAGCTGATCAAGAAATGGCGCCACAGTAATTCTGTGGACTGTTCCGCGAGCTTCCTATGTGCCTGGAATTTCCTTTCCGCTAACCATTCAGGGTCTTGTCTATAGCAGACGACACGAAGCCAGTCATGAAAGAGTCTCACTTGCTTCCTCAGCTCCGACCTTAGGATTCTGCGCAGACGTTTAACGTGCCCAAAGGAAGGACGGACTGCGCCGAAAAGAGCGATTATCTCACCAGGCACCAATCCCTTCTTGATACAAAAAGTGATGTGCCTGGCGAGGCAGACTGCCCATGATATGTGGGTGACGATGGTTGACACTTGTGAAGAATGTGATCAAACACTTAGAAAAGGGCCCACAGTATTGGAAAGATACTCAAGTAACAGTTGTTGCTGGGCTAGTCGGTTTTTTATTCAATATCGTTTTGTTATCATCCTGTTGGATTCCATTCAGTCACGTTTCTTTGGCCCTGTACACCACGTGTCATGCTTTTAATGTTCTTTCGCCGCTTTTTATCGTTTTTAGCTACATCGTGTTCTTAGTATTTGTATCTTTTATCGCTTTTATGACCCTTTACATCATTCTGATGTTTGCTGCAGCTGATAGGTGGTGTGACGGTGTGCCTATATATTACGTGTTTCTTTTCAATAAAGGATCAGTTGTCAGTAGCGCGTTGTCTTGTCCACCATTCTTGTGAGTGTCTTGTGTTTTGCGCTAACTTTTGTACGAACGAAAACTGAGAGATACATTGCGCGGCTGCGGACGGGGCGGGGCGAAGCGATGGCAATGCCTGTTGGCCGATGCGGACACTCTGCTCACGCTTCGAAGGCCTTACAAAGTCTCGAATATCTCCGAGGGGCTCCGTCAACGCAAGTGATATCGGAGCCGAATGTCGTTGAAAAACATCGGGTAGCCGCGAAAGTTCCGCACTCGAGTGGAACGGCATCTACTCGACGGCCGAATCGAATAGGCAGCGGACACGTGAAAGCTCTCCCGCGCGCTTCGCGTAGAATGCGAGGAAAAAGCATGCTGGGACAACAGCATAAAGAGCGAGAAACTGGAGTATGAGGCAGTGCAATGTATTTCTGTTTTGAATTTTCTTGGTTCGGAGGCGCAGCAAACAGCTCCCTCCGCTTGGAATCAAATTGCTATATATTTGTTTACAGTCATCTCAGCTTATGCGGACCAGATAAAAGGCAAACATTCATTCATCCAACTTTCGTTTCGTTGTTACGATCATACCTTGCACTCCAATGACCGAATTTGTAACAAAGCACAGTACACTAACATGCATTAGCAACCTCATCTTCGGAGGCAAACTGGATCTCAGAGGCCCACTTCGTAGGCATTCAAAAATCTCGAATGCCTCCGCGGGGCTCCGTCGATATCAATGAAATCCGAACCGAGTGGCGTTGAAAAGCATCGTGGAACAGCGGAACTTCCGCCGTCGAGTCGAATAACATTCGACACGCAAGAGTGGTACAGCCTCCACTTCCTCCTGGCCAGCTGACAACTGCCGGCGACCTTTTGCACAGTTTAGCTGCTTTTTCGAGCGAGGTTTTAACATTAATTGTAACAAATACGTCGGGAAGCAATCGAATAACCTCGGTGCGGCGTCCGGCTTGAGTTTCGAAATATGGCACTGGAAAAGGAAAACGGCACCGTCCACAATCCATCCGTCGGCACGAACTGTATCACTTGCGTGACATGAGGGGAGTCGAAACTAAACCCCTCGATTTCCTGCTGCGGTGGGCCGCGCTTTCATTTCTCCCGTTATTCGCAATGAGTAGGCAATGCCAAAATTGCCACCTTCTTCTGCACTCGCCAATAGCTGGAATGGCAGCCAAGTATTCATTACGAGTGCGGCGTCCTTTCCGACATTCAAAGACAGCGTACCAAGAAACAAACGCTATGATGGTGCTGAGAAAAGGAAATGATAAAAAAAATGCCACGAGATATACGGGACTCAAAGCAATCGGAAGATATATATTGAGGGTCTATCCGTTATGAAAATTTTATAACGCACTATCGCCGCCAGGAGAAGGCGATAATCGTTCAGCGAATTCACGCACAACGAAGACAATCAAAAGCGAAAATTGCCAACCCCCCCACGATATCAGTTCATCGCAATACCACTCACTGAGGACGCCGGTCACCGTCCGTGCTGTCTGCTTGGTGCTCCATGAGGGTGCTTAGCGCAAACGTCCCGCACAGAGTGATGACGGAGCTTCATTAAGAGAGTGGGATCAAGAATAAGCCTCTTCGGTGACCGCCTTTGAGCGTGGTGTTCTGAAAGCACTGAAAATGACGATACTGTCACATGTATAGTTACGGAGGGCGCAGTAGAAGTAGGCGGTAGCATGGTTCGACAGTATTCCGGCAAGAAACGCTAACCCATGAAAGCGTCAAGCATTACAGACCGAATAACAATGGCAGAGTATCAAAGTTAAGAAACAAGCCCAAGGTAGCCGACATAAGAAATCCTAATATTGTCACGTAGTGGTGACTGCAGTCCGGCGAGCAGGAAAACAGCCAGAATGGCTTACAAACGAAACTCTTTATTTGGGTTTACTTGCGCCCGCAATGAACTGAATCCCTCGGCGGCGGCGTAGCAAGAGGCGTACTCTGCGGTCGTGGAACAGAATGCCCGCCGCTCTCGGCCGTGCTCAATTGAAAGCTGCTAGAGAATTTTCGAAATAAAGCGTGCAAAGTTACTAGAACGTTCTGGAAGAACGATGAATCGGCTCCGCCTGGATGCTATCAATCGGGATAAATCTGGCCGCGTCATTCATCGCAAACAAAGCGATAAGCCGCGTGCCGGCAGGTTTGAAGGCTGAACAAACACTACAAAGATTCGCGGCAATACGGAGAAAATTAGCATGCTCTCAAGACCGGAGGTACCCTAAAAGCAGTGAAGAGGAATACAGGCATAGGTTAAAACCAGATGTATGAGCTCAGAGATATAGAGGGAAATGTTATTAGCAATATGGATAAGTTAGTTAAAGTAGCCGAAGATTTCTACACAAATCGATACAGTGGCCAACGTAATGAGAACGTTAATAAGAGAGACAGTAGCGCACAGCTATGGGTCATCCCGCCAGTAACGAAAGAGGGAGTAAAGAAGGCCTTAGGAGCAATGCAAAGGGTCAAAGTAGTTGGCGAGTGTCAGGTAAAAGCAGATCTCTTGAAGAACGGTGGGGAGATTGTGCTAGAAAAGTAGCCACCGTGTATACGCAAGGCCTTGTGACCACGAGCGTACCAGACGCATGAAAGAAAACAAACATAATATTAATTGATAAGAAAAAGACGTCAAGGACTTCAAGAATTACAGACCGATCAGCTTACTGTCCGTGGCTACCGTGTATTTACTAAGGTAATTGCTGATAGACTCACGGCAACCTTAGACTTCAGTCAACCAAACGATCAGGCAGGCTTTCGTAAAGGATACTCAACTGTAGACCATATTCACGCTATAAATCAGGAGATAAAGAAATGCACAGAATATAACCAGCCCCTATAAATATTCTTCATTGATTACGAGAGAGCAATTGACTCAGTGCAAACCTCAGCTGTCATGCAGGAATTGCGGAACCAGGGTTAGAAGAGTCTGCATCGAACTGGTGAAACGAACTGAAATGGCTACTCCGATGGGAACTAATTAAACTCATTCTTAGCAAGTAATTATTGATGTTATCCTAATAGAAAAGAAACACCGGTAACTAGAAAAATGATTAGTTGAGCGTGTTAGATTTTCGTTTTCGAAAGAGTGCAGTAAAAGAGCTCTACGTGTAAAAGCTACAACAATTGCTTTGAAACTATTTCGAATTTGCGTAGAGCGCTTACCGAGCATTTAAAAAGTGGTGTACATCTAATTCTAATTTTCACGTTTGGGATCGTCGGTATTCGTGCATGACAGCGGCCGCTTCGCGCCGGACGTCTCTTTGCAGCTTTTCTCATACGTTGGCGCACGAGAACATCTGTTCAAAAGAACCGCGCTCCGCGCATGCTTTCCCCGGCTGCTTGCTATCTCTCAGCGAAGAGAACGGAGGGGCGCTCGATCTACCAAGGTGAACGGGTGCCCCTTCCTGCCCACTCCCTTCCCTCTATCGCATGCGTTGCGCTGCAACCCTCCAGACGAAGGCGACGTTCGTGGGCCTCGTTGTTCCCAACGCAGTTTTCTTCCCCGTCTCGTTGCCGTCGCGGAACCGGTTGCCGCCTCGGGAGAGGAGGGTTACCCGCCTGACTCTCCTCCTCGCTGAACGGCGCGCCACCGCCATCGCGCGTTCCTTCCCCGGCACGGCAACGGCGTCTGGCGCGCCGCTCCTTCCCCGAGGCGCAAACGACGCAGTCTCGCCCTGTTCGTAACCGTTTTGCTCTCGGCGCGGCAGCCATGGTGGCTCTCCCTGAACCGCGTTTCAACGCCCACATATTCATAGCGCTTGTGAGGCCCTACCGATTTCTCTACGACAATAGGGAGATCAATTTTAAAGACATTGAGATGAAGGAAAGGCGCTGGGAAATAATAGGAAAGCAAATGGGCTTAACAGGTGAGTTGTTTGCGGGACAGGTATTCTCTGCGAGCTGTGACAAACAGTGCGTGACGTTTTCTTCTGCAGGCAAAGTCGCAGCGAAGAAGTTTGCCAACTTGAAAGACCGCTGGAGGCGTCTCAAGAACTTGGTGGAGGCATCAAGGAAACCTGGCGGAGAGGATCTGCCAAAAATCACGTGGCGTTATTATGATGCACTCGATGAGATGCTGTCAAAGGACCGGCAAGACACGTAAGTGAAATGCATCTGAGCATGAGAGGATGATTTCTTTTTGAGCTTATTGTCTTAACAGGCTATCCGTTGTACATTTCGTTTCTGCTAAATCGCTGTTTACTGGAAATCGATTTTCTGGTAATTAATTTCTTCAGTTATTTTGGAGGATATCAGAATATTTTAATTTCTAACGACTGCAAGCGTGCGGTTTAACAGACAGTTCCGCAAAGTAGATACATTTGGTTCGATGTCGCTTGAGGTCAGCTGTATTGACTACGAAAAAAGAAGGTTGTTCCATTACCCCGTGTATATGGCCATTTCGCGAATAGATTTACCTTGTAAGATTATTTCATGCTGTTACAAGGCATCAAGGATGGTTGCTGCGTAGCGCGAAAATGTCGACATGCTGCAAATTCACGTAAAGGAGCGCACAGGTGTTCCTCGATAAAGCAACCCCTCTCTAACTGAAATACATATTAATGGAAGCGACTTCTCGCCATAACCTTACCGTGAGTATTTGCCGTCTATCTTGTCACCGGAAGCAACTGATAGCATGGAGTGCATACTAGGAATGGGATACGACATTCTAAATCTGCTGAAAGGTGCTTTTCGTTATTTGGCGCAGCGTTTTTTTTTTTTTGCTTTCATTTGATCATCACCGAATCTATCAACTCTCTTTTCATGCTCGCTTTCGGCCGCACGAAGTAGACGCTGCTGATCGGCCCAGCGCTTGTGTGTTCCCGCGTCAAAACCTTATTGTGTTCGCAATTTCGGTAACGCTAGCTAACCTTCTCATAAATCCCGCGTGTTATCAATGTGATTACCTGCAGTCTTGAATTGGCACGACCTCCCCAACATCTGGGGAATGCTGTCCATGTGTAGAAATGTCTACTGGAACCGCGTGTTTCATTCTTGCAGGAATTGCCACGTAGTCAAAGGTGTCAGTGGAGGAAGATTTGCTAGGTTCGCGCCGGCATGGCTTGTAAACCAGCGGGTAGCGCTTTTTCACAATTTTTTTTCCCTCTATGACAGCCTTAGTATTTGAAATTCCTGACAGTTCCTGCTTAAGTTTCGCCTTTACTTTTGCGGTATTGTCGAAAGACGTTAGACTGAGATTACTGAGAGTGGACGCTAAAACTGTTTCATGCGCAATATCTTGGAGTCTACCTGTTTTCCGGCCTGTCATTACACCGCTAAGTTTTTATTTCTTTATTTTTGGAAGCTATAACTAGATGCTGCAGTTACAATAGTGGGTGAGTAAAGCAACAATCGCAAGATCCAGGCTATGATACCAAGCGAAGTATGCACACAAAAAAAGACAAAGAAGAAATGAAAATAAAAGCAAAATACGCAATTGCTATTACGTTAAAGTGGCTTTACAGGGAAGAAAGAGCGGTACAAGGTAAATAAATTCTGTATTCCACACGGAAAGTAAATCTTGGTAACTTCGTTACTGCAGGCGAATATATTTGTTCCTGACGGTTTGGTAGAAGTTAGTTAGCCATCGACCGGAAGCCGCCGGAGTTAACCATTCAATCGGATGCGTTAATTTTGCTGAGCGGAAAACGCTTGCAAATTTAGAGAAAAGAGCGCTGCGGAAACCGAAAATTCCTTATTGCACCCTTTATACAGGCTGGATTATAAAGCGAATTGATTTTTGACCATTTGGATCGACTTCTTTCGCTTCTTATTGCTGGCGCCAACTCCAGATTTATAAGAGTGTTTATATGACGGCTGGCTTAAAACTTTTTATCTTCCGGAGCTCAAGTGCATGTGCAACGGAGGTGTTGTAATTCCTTCATTGCCATGCATGTAATCTATTTAACGCGTTTCACAAGAATATATTGGGTGAAAAAGCCGGACAAAAATGTTTGTAAATATTCATCACTCTAAGGTCCGTTGCTGCCAATTTTCGAGCAGAATCATTCTGTAAGCGCAAATCAGAACGGTTTCTGGGATGTTAAAGGCATCTGCCAGTTGGCACACAACAAGCTGTATTCTATAAATTATTTTTGAAGCTGAAAATATCCATCAAAAAAGTAAATGTTAAAACGCAGTCTTCTGGATAGCAACGTAATTCACGGGAGGTGTTGCGAGTAAAGCCAGATATGGGAATCGAAGCAAGTGTCCAAGAACCAGAATCGTGTGGTATTCGCTACAGCCTCTGAGGTCACGTCAAGGGTGTTCGTGCTGCTGCCACCCTTGACGTGACCTCAGAGGCTGTAGCCTGCTTTAGTCGTGCTCTTCAGCCATTAACAGTTACACACGAGCTTCCTGCACAAGGGTCGTTGAGATTCCTTGATCTGAGACTGCATTTCACTAAGGGCAACGTGTGCTAGGCCTATGAACCAAGGGCTGATAAGGCACCACTGCCTTTCCAATCGGCGCACTCCAAGATGGTAAAAAGGGCCATTGCAAACTTATGCTTGTCAAACGCGCTCAAGAAATCGTGCATCCACACGATGGAAGCGTGCTTTCGTCGTCAGATAGAACGTCTTTTGGTAGCAGGGTACCCCTCACACATACTTGTGTCCGTCGCCGAACGATTAAGCAAGTAACTTAAACTGCGTGATAGCTGTAGGAGGCCTAAAGACAAACGAAAAATTGTGGTCCTCCCTTACATCCACAACATCTCCCACCGTCTCAAAAAGATTGGCCGAAGAACTGGTGTTAATGTCGTGCTCACAGCCCCGAGAAAACTAAAAAGCATTTGTCGGCGCGTGAACGCCGAAGAGCCGGAAAAACTGCGCGGGTGCACAACAAACCACCAGACCCGCTTCGTGGAATGCGCGGAAGGCGTTGTTTTTTCCCTTCCGGTGTAATGTGGGAAGAATTACATAGGCCAGACAGGCAGATGCACCAACGAAAGGCTGAAAGAGCGTAAAATTAACGTCGAACAAGCACGCAGGCATATTGGAATTCATGTTAGGGATTGCCCATCAGAAACCTGCTCGGCTGAGTATGCACAGTGCAGTGTGATAGAAAAGCACACCGATCAGCTCGTTCGCGATATAATTGAGGCAGCCGAGAAAATGAAGCTTGGAGACGACTGTATCAGGAAGCCATCTGTACTTCTGACAACAAAAGAACTGGAGCTGTTGTACGCGCAATGACTCTGGGGGGAAGTGATGACACGGGCGGCAGAACTCACGTATCTGTGTCACGTGCTGAGTGTAGGCATTATATCAGGCAATGTTTTCCTCGAAATAAACTTGTTGTAAGTTAGCGCTCGTGGTGTCTTCTTTTTCTATGTGTCCTTTCTATGTTTTTCGCGCTGTTACTTCGAGCTCGACAAGGTAGTTCCCGCACGTAATGGCTGACATCGAAAGCCTAGCCTTAGGTCATGACATGTTTTCGTTCCTTCGTCAATACCTGCTCAAGAAATTCGACTTTTTTTACTGAGGAAGTCATCTCGGGGAGTGCAAGATTTGATGAACGCAGGTGTCTTCGGCTCGAATTGCTTAAGAATATTTTCATTGAAGAACCTTAATTGAAAGAGTTCAATTCGTGCTGAGCGTCCTAATATACCGGGTGTTTTTTTTAGAAGGTCCAAAATTTTCAAAGAAAGGTAAATTCCTTTAGGTTTATTTTAACCCTGGGGCTATACTGAGGGCTACGGCGGACACCAGGTAAGAGGCAAACTACTTTAATTAGTTCGCTGATTAACTGAATGCGTTAATTAACTTTTATAATTTTTATTTTAGGGGATATGTTGTATTAGCAGAACTGGAGATCGTCTTCCAAACAGACCAGCCAAAAAAAAAAGATTTTCATGAAAAAAATTTTTGCGCGCGTAACGAAGCGAGAAAAAGTCACCCTGGTAGGCACCTTGACACTGTAACACAGCGTCTGTGAGCGCCTGTGACGTAGCTCGCTCCGCCCTGCACTTTGTGTCAATGCGTTTTTGTTCCAGCGCGGCATTCCGTGAGACCGCGGAGCGAAGCGAGATATGCAGCGATAGCGCAGGCCGCCAGTCCGGGACGCGTGACGCAAAGCGCAGGGCGGAGTGAACTACGTCAGAGGCGCTCCCGCCGCTGCGTTACGGTGTGAAGATGCCTACCAGGGTGAATTTTTCGCGCCTCGTAACGTGCGTGAAAAATTTTTAATCAAAATTGTTTTTTCTCGGTTGGACTGTTTAGAGGACGATCTCCAATTCTGCGAATACAACATATCCCCTAAAACAATAATTAGAAAAGTTAATTAACATATTTAGTTATCAGCGAACTAATTAAAGCAGTTTTCCTCTTGCCTGGCGCCCGCCGTAGCCTCCAGTATAGCCCCAGTGCTAAAATAAATCTAAAGCAATTTACCTTTTTTAAAAAATTTTGGACCTAAAAAAAAACACCCGGTATTTCGTAAATTTAGATGTCAGAAATATGTCGAGAAAAAATTACTGCAGGGCTGGTCTGTTTAAACTCTCTTTCCTCGGAACTGTCAGAGCGAAACTATACCGTGGTTGTGCTGCCGTTGTATGAAGTGGATCCTTTTGTTTTTACTGCGTGGCTAAGGAAGCCTACAAAAGTGACCTAAATGTTTTTAAAAAGTCAATCAGATTCATTTAAAATATGGCTGGACGATTACACTGATGTGTTCATCTGGCGCTGCTGTTGTATGATTTCGCGATTCACACTGTTCTCTCTTCTTGATGGAACAGCGCAAAACATCGGGACAAGAGACAAGCGCTTGTCTCTTGTCCCGATGTTTTGCGCTGTTCCATCAAGAATGAATAACCAACATGCCCAAGCTGCTGTCCTGGCTGTTCTCTCTTGTCAGTCAACATACCACTGTGCCCTTCGTCATCTTTTAGAGCCATGCTCGGGATGACATCGCGGCACAGCATTTCCGTGGGTGGCAGGAAGGCCTGTGCGAAAGACGGCTCCGTGTGCGTTGATGTCACGACGGGGTGAAGCGGCTGGCGCGGACACGTGGGGGCGGTTTCTTAAGTGGTCACGGTGCTGGTCACGTGGTGACCGGTATTCTACCGCACCTATCACAGTCCCTTATTACGCCCTGAAAAATTAACGAAAACATTGACGCTCTACGACAAAGGTGACTAAGATGCCATGAATAACGACCTGGCGGAATTCTGTAGCTCTCTCCTCTCAAACTTTTCAAATCGATCTGTCGAAACTAACTGGTCTCTGTTAACTGATAAAATGCGCTTGCTCATCCGCACATACACACCAACTAAAACAGTCACCGCACTGTCATCATCGCCATGGTTCAACGGAAAGTTAAAAAGGCTGCTTAACAAAGAGAAAAGGCTCTTTCAATCTGCAAAGCTTTCTAATGACGCCCGCGCATGGAAAAATTATCATGCTTCCGAAAAAAACTTTCTTTCTCACGCAACGCAAGCCAAAAAAACCTTCCTCTCATCCACTTTGCCTGATATGCTTCACAACAAACCCAGGCAATTTTAGAAGGCTATAAACCCAAAAGCAACCCCGCCAATATCGCATTACGACGAACACGGTTCACCTATTCCACACACTGACACGCTGAAGCATTTAATTATACATTTTCGTCCAGTTTTACCCACGATCCTGGAGGCGACATGCCTGACTATCCGTGTTTTGATTAGCCTCCTGTGCCAGGTATAAGTTTCGACGCTATCGGAATAATCGCGTTGATCGATTCCATGAAACTAACTTCATCTGCTACTATAGGTGGAATTAACACAAAAGTTCTCAAGAATACTAAAAACTTTGTAAAAATCATCGCAGTGCACAAAAAAGGCCCCCCATCGTCTAGTAAGAACTACCGTCCCATCTCCCTCACTAGCGTTCCCTCTAAATTAATGGAGCACGTAATTTACTCACACATCATGACCTTCTTGCAGTCTGTCAACTTTTTTGACTGTTCTCAACCGGGATTCCTGAAAAACCTATCCTGCTCTACCAAACTGGCCCTCTTTACTCACGACATGAGTTCCAGTATGGACACGAACACACCCGTGGACGCTCTTTTCTTAGGCTTTGAAAAAGCTTTCGACAAAGTTTCCCATTAGCGCCTCTTATTTAAACTTTCGCGCCTAAACCTCCACCCAATAGTGTATGATTGGCTCCGAAATTTTTTGACTAACCGCCAACAGTTTGTATGGGCTAACAATCACGCATCTTCCATCTCCCCTGTTACCTCCGGCCTACCATAAGACACGGCTTTAGGGCCTCTATTATTTTTAAATTACATCATCGTCCTCCCAAGTAATCTATCTTCCACTGTTCGTTTCTTCGCCGACGACTGCGTCATCTACCGGAGTATCACTAGTAACAGAGACACTTACCATCTGCAGTGCGACATAAAACTTATGGAAGAGTGGGGCGCAAACTGGCTAATGTCTTTAAACGTTAATGAAACAAGGTTAGTATCATTTCATCGTCGTCAATCGTAACCTACTCCTAACTGCACCCTTCGAGGTTCCATGATGTCACACGCATCTTCTGATAAATATTTAGGTATTAGCGAAACGCAGGATTTCTCTTGGACCACCCACATAATGAACATAACCAACGAAGCTAACCGTGTTCTTGGTTATCTAAAGCGTAACTTGGGCTTGACACCTGCTTCCGTAAAACTGTCCGCCTATTCAACTCTTGTTCGTCCTAAACTTGAATATTCATGTTCAATCTGGGACTCCCAACAAATTAACCTAGCCAAAACCCTTGAGTCCGTCGAGAGCCGCGCAATAATATTCTTATATTCTGATTATTCATATCATTCGAGCGTAACAGCATTGAAAATAAAAGCTAACCTCCCCAGCCTTGAATCCCGTCGAAAAATAGCCAGACTCTGCGTTTTCCACAGGTTTTATCATTCGCATTTGAGTCATTCCGTTATCACCCCTGCACACCGCCTTTCACTTCGCATCAGTCATCCGAAAGCTGTTCATACACCTCGAGCATCCACTTCTGCGCACCTGAAATCATTCTTCGCCCAGACCGCAAGAGACTGGAACGACCTGCCCGCTGAAGCTTTCATCCATCCTGGCCTGGAATCATTGAAATCATTCATCACTGATTTATTTAAATGATATGTATGCCCACCGCTCATGTAATGCCCCTAGTGGGCTGTTAAGAGTGGACAACGTGGTCCTGAGAGCCGGGTGTGTCTCATCGCAAAGCAAGGGATATGACGAGACCTGGCGCCGGCGGCAGAAGCATAGACGACGACGGACGGGGGTTGTTGCTCTCCAAATCACCGAACCTCCGAACCGATCGAAGGACGCTGTCTCCCACGGGCCTGGGAGAAATTACTGTCAGACGAGTGTCGTCGTTAGGCAAAGATGCGGCGAGAACTTGGCACAGCAGCAACAACGCTGGAAGCAGAGATGCACAGGAAGCACGGCGAAAGCAGCGGTATACGTTGGCCGAGTCGGCCTTCGGGTCACCGAACGGGATGATGCTACGCAAGGTCACGCTGAGCGAGGCTGCTAATTGAAAGACGCTGTGTCGAAGGGGTCTCGTGCTTCGGCCATCCGGCGGGGGAGTTCGAGAAGGTTAAACCACCTGCGAGGAGACTGCGGGATTCTGCTTTCCCACGGAGGCAACGCACAGAACACTTGCGGCAGTGGTCAAGGTGACGCATCTGTGTTTGATGACTGTCTTCCCCTTCTCATCCCCCAAGCTGTGAGAGAGCGAGAGAGCTTCAGCACCGCCCCGTGCCGGGGGTGGTACCGCCAGCGTCATCAATGGCCCATCCGATTGGACAACGTTATTCGACCTAAGTTCCCTAGTCAGGGATTTGGGGAACGCGAACCGTATTTAACGGGATGTTGTGTGATCGGAGGATGGCATTCGATTCTCATCTGTAAATATGTAGAATAAACCCTTCTGTACAGTTTCCTCGATAACGCAGTCCGACATCGTCATTCGGAGCCGGTACCTGTGGGGCTAAACGAGTTAGTCATCTCCAGGACCCCTCCGTCTTCAACTCTGGTTCCAGCGGTGGGATAGAAGCCCCATCTCCAACACTGGTTCCAGCGGTGGGCTGTGTGGCCCCGTTCTTAACAGGGCCTTTGAGATACTAATGAATAAATAAATAAACTGCCTTCAGGCTTCTCGCGTGACCTGTCGGGCTGTGTTTCATTAACGCCGACGGGTACCACGGCAATTATTTACTGTAATATCCTGGCGTGGCCTAGAGATTGCCTGTAACCCTGCACTGATCAAATATTTGTGCAGCAGGTTATCGCTTTTCAAACGACGGCACAAGTTAGCAGAAATACCATCATTATTTGCATCTTTACATTGTTTAGGGATGTCGGGCTCTCTAAGTTTAATTTTTTAGGCTGATGCATATCCAGCTACAAAATCCTCGTGTTTGTTTCGGCCACAGCTGGCGGTCGAGTTTAGTCCAAAGTTCGCCACTACGGCATCACTCAAAGACCACTTGGAGTTTTGGAAAGCTAACGACCGCTTGCACTTAGCACACTCCATTATAGTATACCACATCACAGCACAACATTATGTGCTCACAGTCAGGGGCGTAGCCGGGCGGGGTGCTTATAGGGCTTCAGCCCCCCCCCCCCCCCCCCCCCACGAAATTTTTTTGAACTGTCACCCACCGCTGACCGAACCAACCACCGGCACCGGAAGTCGTTCTGGATTTTGTCACCTACAATCTCTTTTTCAGACTAGAAAAGACATTTTGGCGTGAACCTTGCTAATTAGTGTTGGATTTCGTGGCAACGCCATGCTCCTGCAAAAGTACTTGATGCAGGGCTTGTTGGTTCATACTAAAAAATAATTTCATGGCGCAAAAAGGCACACCACATGAAAGGACTAAGAAATGGACAGAAATGGACTCCATGCACCTGGAGTTAGCATCATGATCAAAATTACCATCCGAATACGAAAATTTTTTAGGACATCAATAACCGTTCTTGATTGACCTTGCTTATTGAAAGCCCTGCCCACGCGGCGTTTCCCAAGATACACATTTCTATATTGGTTATTTCAACTTGCGGGATCATTCGTGGCTTTCGTTTGTCCTTCTCTTTCCTTTTTAGCTAACTGTTTTTACTTTTTCTTTGAACCAAAGGAAAACCCTCCTGTAAATATGGGTGCAGAATAATTGTCGCTGTTCAGGCAGTTAAAAAATACGCACTTTCGTATTGATTTCTGCCTTGTTCCTCTATTATTCTTACCATATGGTGCTCTCGTGACCGCAGCATGGCCCAAGTATGCAGGGTGTCACGCTAACGTTAGCCAAGGGTTAAAAAATGAAATATTTGAGGTAGACCAGGGGAACCACTTACATACGTCTACCAATCGGCTTGCGCATCATAGGCAATTTTTGTTTTGCAATTAATTAATTAGCAATTAAGAAAAATTTTCTAAATGCGTAAATATTGACTTTACACAGCAAATGTGAATAGCAAAGTTGGAGAGCACCTTCAGAAACCCCCATTCCATTTATTTGCGGTAAAAAAAAAACTCACGTGTATCTTTTTTCCGAGCTCCAAAGAAAACCCGCCAAATACAAAAAAAAATCACGTGACTAGCGCATTCGCGCGCCACGATTGTGCTGCTCTCAACCGTGGCTTGAGTGAACGAAATCAGCTGCTGGCAAGGCGCGACGACTTCAGTGCGCCGGCAGGCCAAAATGTCAACGGTGGTTGCGGCGCCCGCGCGAGCCAGTCTGCAAGCATGACGGTGCAAGTTGCAGCGAACGCGCTGGGCATTGTTAGCTATAACATGGTCAAAGGTGACAAACACAAATTCGACGAGTTTTATTCGCCACTGAGAGGCAAAACAAGACAATGCAACTTGCACCGTCACGCTTGAAGACTGACTCGCGCGGGCGTCGCAACCACTATTGACATATCGGCCTGCCGGTGCACTGAGGTCGTCGCGCCTTGCCTGCAGCTGATTTCGTTCACTCAAGCAGCGCCTCCTCTAATTTTACAATGCCTGCCGAGTAGGGCCGACCCGACCGTCCAACACCCTCTCCTGTCCTCCTTTCCTACTCTCCCCCGTCGGCTAGCCTTCGCGCCTGCTGTTCGTCTGTGGGGGACAGTACCATGGAGGAAAAAAAACTGAGGAGGGAGCGTCCGGCGAGAACCTTGAAGCCGGGTAATAAAAAGTAAAAAGCATGCAAAAAAAAGCGAGTCGGTCCCCCCGTGACCATATCACGTGATGGCGTGCGGTGATCTTTATCACCGCCGCGCGCGCGAGCGGCGAAACTGAAACCATCTACCGAAACTGAAAGCGCTCAGGCAGGCGCTGCATCATGAAGTGCTGCGTGCCCGGGTGCAGGAGCCGCACAGAAATCGTTTGTTCGGAGGTTTCGTTCCATAGGTGAGTGAATATTTCTTCAATGGTACTAGCGATGAAAATATGCGCTGTGGCTCTGCATGGAAAAGAGCCGAATGGGCAATTTTTTTTTTTTTTTCAATATTGCGCGACAGGTTTCCGAATGACCCTGCAGCCAGAAAACGGTGGACTGACGCACTGCAACGTTCAGATAATTGGTTACCGACAAAATGGAGCGTTGTATGCTCCCTGCATTTTGGTGCAGAGGACTTCAAGCCTGCGACAGGCCATCTTCGCCGCCTGACAGAAAGTGCTGTGCCATCGCTTTCGCTTACTTCAGTAAGTAGCATGCGTGTATATTATTATAAATTAACAGCAGGAGTTTTTAGCGATTAGCTGACTGTCAGCATAACTGCAGGACGGCATCTTTGCGTGCTTAGTCACCCTAATATTTCAGTGAGAGTGAATGCTCCTATAAAGTACGTGCAGGACTGCAATAGCACTCTCGGAACTATCGCGACAGAACTTGACACCAGCCTGGAGGAGGTCTGCCGACCACCGTTCGTGGCTATATATATGTCATGACAATTTAAAGTAAAGCTCATCGCATATACTAGCTGTCATGCCAAGCTTAAAATCTATACAGCATTATCGATCTGCTCTGTCATATTGCACGAATACGCTAGTTCCCAAATACGGGTTTACAATTAATGGACATGGTAATATCGGTGTGAAACCAGTTTCATCTATCATAATCATTTTGCTAAACTGAACTTGAGTGTTGGTTTGGTTTGGTAACTGAGAGAGTTAATACTACTGCGCCATTTCCTAAATTTTCTCCACACCAGTTTTCAATTTTTTGCAGGCTCCCACGCGATCGTTTGCTGCACTCAACTATCCTTTGCTCTTAAAGCGGCTCAGGCTATGAGAGACGCCGTGTAGCGAAGGGCCCAGGAAAAATCGACCACCTGGGGTTCTTTAACGTGCACTGACATATCGCACAGTACACGGGCCTCTAGAATTTCGCCTCCATCGAAATTCGACCACCGCTGCCGGGATATCGAATACGGGGGTCAGCCATGGGGTCATCCGAGCACCTGAGCCACTGCGGCGAGCAACGTATACAGGCGCGGCCATAAGTAAACGGAGCACTCGAAGTGCAATCACGCTTTCTCCATTGGTGATGAAGAAGCGTTGTTTGTCTACAAGAAAGCCCACCAACCTCCGCCACCAGCATGCGCGTACCACTGCTGGAAATTTTAATTATATTCGAAGACAGTTTTGCGTGCTCCGTTTACTTGTCCGCGCCTGTATATGTGCCTCCTCAGCCTGTATGCCTGTCGGCAACTGCATTGAATCACATGTCACTGAAAAGCCTCCAAGCTCTCAAAGGTTCTTTCCTGTGCTGCTGTAAAACCCTTCCTTTAGCGTTGTTTCCGCAGGGCGCCGATCTTCGCTTTGGATAATTTCGAAGGCCAATGGGCCAATAAAGCGCGTCCGGGTTGAGACCGATAATCCTCCCCATGAGGAACCCCCACTGTTGGCTTCCATCACGAAAAGCGATATGCTATCTCTTCAACGGCTGGCCTTTTGACAGGCAAAGTCAGCCCGCTTCGTTGCCTAGCATTTTGTGTGTTTGTGTGTGTGTGTGTGTGTGTGCGTGCGTGCGTGCGTGCGTGCGTGCGTGCGTGCGTGCGTGCGTGCGTGCGTGCGTGCGCGCGCGCGCGCGCGCTAGCGGACGAGGAAAGTTTTGAAACGTAACCCTCGCCCATGGCTGTAGCGTTAAGGTCTGCGAGTATGCCGGCCTTCTAGGATGGTTATTTCTTACGGAGTAGCAGTGACACGCTTCTCCACCCATTCTTTCGTTTTCAAGCGTTATCTGGTTCTGTTACTTGTATTTTCCTGTTTTCCTTACCCCTTCCCCCCACCCGGCCCATACGCCGCTTCTCGTTATGAGGTGTTATCTCACTTCCTCGGCACTGATACGGCCGTCGATTAGACCTAGCCTACGTTAGTCAAAGATTGCATTTAAGTATGATGGCAGTATTTGTTAAAGACCTCCCACATACGCGCAAACATATGGCGGCAGCTTACATGTGCAGCATACTAGCCGAAGCTGATAACGTACGGTACGTAACGAACACTCCTTTAATACGAATAACGACGCTGCGATTGATGCTGCTGCGCTGAGTATGAGAACGTCCGTGGACACAAAATTCAGTTGCAGCAAACATGCACAGCTCCAGGCGCTCGCGTACCAATTCGGACTTGCTGCGCCGTCGTACGTGGGCTTTGATGTCGCTTTTCGCCCGAAGACCAAGAAAGGGCGCGCTTTATAGAAGCAAGCGCAACAAAAAAAAAGTTGGGACATTTTTGTCAGTCGCATCAGTTATAGCCTCCGGCGCACGCATACACCAGCGATTCCATAAGACATATGAGCACTACCACTACCTTACGTGCGGAAATGCGAAATCATTTCGAGTTCCGTTGCCTCCTCTGTTACTTAGCAATGTAATTAATCGCTGATGGTAATTAAGTGATCAAGTAGTTCCATTGATTATAAATGAATTAATAATTGATTAATAATTTAAAAGCATTGATTATTAGTTTTATAATTATACATCAAATAATTTCGCTATTAATTTTATGGCTCATTCAATTCTGAAGAAAATACTAGCAATTCACAAATTTTGTCAAGTACCCACTGAACTGTAGAAATTAATTGCCTCATTATTTAATAAAATTATTTTATTTTGTAATTGAGTCATTTAAACTTTCCATTCAATCATTAATCATTAAAAATCAAAATTACACTCTTACTGGATTACCGACATTTGATGAGGACAAGCTCTGTCCCATGGAGGAAAAAAAACTAAGGAGGGAGCGTGACGTCACGCGGCCAGCGTTCGCAAGCTGAGTTGTTTTGAAGTCGTTTTCTCCCTCAGTTTTTCGCTCTCCGAGTCTGTCCCTAATGTTTTGGTGTCGGTATGTTTTAGTGCGCGCGTCTGCTGGGCCGCGCGTCCCACGGCGCAGCCGTCCGCAGTGGCGAGCTCTTAGCCGCTTTTTTCTGGTTCGGTATGTGCGGTCGTTCGATGATTCCTATCAGATTTATGAGAGGTAACTTGTGTTTTTGGTGCAACGTGCATGTCATTCACCAAACTAACAGCCCTTTTCATACAAGAGAGCATAAAATGGGCGCTAGCAAAAGCGTACGTGTCTCACGGCGAAGGCTTACGCGGATACTTACTCAGTCGAAAGGTGAAGCAACTCTTTCCGAAAGCTCTCTCTTCTTACTTTCGCTTACATTTTCACTGTACTATATGGTTTTATGGGGAAACAAGTAAATGGAGGCGTCCGCCCGGGATGACGCGCGGCAGCGTTGCCTTAGCATAGACACCTTTCCCAGTCATCCAGCATAAAACGTGGAAAGGATCTGCCGTAAATTGTTTACTTGGGTTGTTAAGACACACCTGCTCCAGACATGAAGAACGAGGCAACCGCTCGCACGTTATTGTGAACGATCCCAGCCGAGGCTTCGCATCTCAGTGGAAGCTTGTCGGTGACCCGTGTATGAGTGCACGTTAACGATCCTGAGGTGGTCAGTATACTGTGGCGCCCATAGTCTAGTCGTTTCGGGACGTTAGATGAACCCAACAAATCACGCGACTGCTGGTGTTATCTGTGCTGCTCGTAAGATAGGTAGCTGTGAAGGGCGGCTTGGCTAGTTTGTTTCGTCGTCGCCGTAGACGATATAAATATGCGTCTTTTTTGATAAAACCAAGGAAGTACCCCAAATGTGGTATAAAACATCAATACTGGCGACCCAAATTCCATTCGTCTGCAAAATTTGAGCTCGAACAATTCACTGGTTTAGCTCAAAAAAGCATTACACGGCGCGCCACATATATATGCAAAACTTGTGTGTAATTAAATCAAACCTGTGTGGATGCATGTGGTGTCATACGAACCAAAACGGCAATGTGTTAAGGAGTAAGCAAGACACTTTATTTCAGAGGTAGAATGCACAATTTCGAGAACAAAATGTAACCTATAGAAAACATGAAATATTATGATACATAAGAATAAAATGTATATTATGGGCTCTCATCCTTGGATAGAAGTAAGGTTGAGCTTCCATATCAATACACAGTTCTGAAGTGATTGTAATTGTTACACAATGTAACACAGGTACATATATAAGTATATTCTTTGACTTCCAGTAGCACTTGGGCTGTAGAAGTGTTGTTTGCTTTAATTTTTTTTAAATAAAAACATGCATTATAATGCTTGCGTGATCTTATGAGGGTGTTAAAAACAATAACATTGCTTGCCCGCACTTCTTAGTATGAACTCTTGAACAATACACAACATTTGGAGTTAAGGAACATACAGCCACAGCAGTATACTCTGTATTTAGTAAACAGCATTGTCAGTTCACAAAACAACATGATGACATAAACCAAGATATGAATATGAAGAGTGAGGACACGTAATGACATCTAAAATAAGTTACTATCACCCTCTAAAAAATACACTCCTCGACATGCATTCGAAGCTCTGCATGGTAGTGTGCCATGCATCATATGAAACACAAAGACACTTTGTTCAATCACAACACACACACTTTGCTCAAATAAATTATGTTAATCATATAACACAATTTCCCTAACAACTATTAAGTCAGTGCTTAACAATTAATATTACGTATATTTATTTTTCACTGACCTCAAGACAAGAAGCAGCTGCTATAAAAATGCCTTGACAGCTTGACAGGGCTGATAGCCCATGACTTAAACATGTTACTGCACTAATATTTGTGCCCCATAGCACAGTATTGCCTTTTCAATCAATTTTCACCATAGAAGTGCACGCTAGTAGCATTGACACGTAAATGTATGACTCCATATCCGGTACGCATCGACAGTCACATCATTTCTTACTGCAAATCTCATCGTTTCCTAGGGATCCTGATCGACCGCAACTTATCATGGAGCTCGTATTGCACTCTACTGAAAAAGAAGCTAACATCTATCGCTCATTTTCTCCGATTTCTGGGCGGAAAATCATGGGGCTTGTCGGTCCAGTCAATGCTGGAGTTGTACAGAGCTCTATTTCTGTGATTCTTGCGGTACAGTACACCTGTACTCTCAAACACGCGCAAGACTAACATGCGTGCCCTCCAGACAGTGCAGGATCAGGCCCTTCGCACATGCCTAGGCCTCCCTCGGAGCACATCAACACTGGGAAGCATTGCACTCGCCAAAGACCACCTGATCTCGACTTATATTGTCCTAGACTCCTTGCGAATGCACATACGACACATTTCAAGGATTCCACAGCATCACCTTGCGCCTCTGCCACTGCAGAGACCAAATTCTGCATTTGCAAAGGTGATAGCAACTCACAGTCGTCGATCCCACAACAGTTCACTCTGGCAGCACTACCTCCCTCTCCTCTGTGGTGTACGCGGCTCCAATGTGTGCGCCTTGCTATTCCGGGGATAGCAAAGAAATCAAATTTATCAATGTCAGTCATTAAGCAACTAACACTGTCCATGCTCCACTTCGAATATTGGGACCGTACTCACGTCGATATGGATGGCTCAGTAACCTCTACTAGTTCTGCTTGTGCTGTGGTCGTTCCTGCGCGACGGATTCAAATTCACCAACAAATTTCGCATCGGACTACCTCTACTGGAGTAGAATTGGTCGCACTTCTTGCGTATATCTTACACCAATCACAATCTCACACAGTATATCTCACAACAATCACCTCAAAAATGGGCTGTTTTCTGTGATTCAAAAGCTGCCCTACAATGTCGTCAATCTGCCTTGAGACATAGCGACCATGAGCAACTTGTAGCAGAGATACGATATCTGCACCACCAGGCAATCGAACAGGATCATGAAATCATCTTCCAGTGGGTACCAGGCCATAGCGGCATTGTTGGTAACGCCTTAGCTGACGATGCTGTTCGATCAGCTCACAATACAGCCAACACTGTCCGCATACCACTAACAAGAGCTGACGCAGCAAGGCACCTTCAACTACTCGCCTGAAACGTGACTGCACAGTCATGGTCTAACCCTGGAGGTTGGACACCCCGCTCGCACCACTTCGACCACTTGCTTCAACATCATATACCATTCAGCCTCCCCCACGGTGATACTACGCTGTTGTGCCGCCTGTGGCTGGGAGTGGCGTTCACAAATGCCTATTCTGATCTCATCGCAATGGCAGACTCTCCAGCGTGTGAGCAGTGCGGTTGTGATGAAATGATCGGACACCGCCTCTGTGACTGCCCTCGTTTTGAGCGAGAGCGCTGTTTCCTGATTGCTGCTCTGTACCGCTTGGACTCGCGTCCTCGAACACAGTCCAACGTCCTGGGGCCTTGGACACAACCTTCCTCACAAAGGAAAGCGGTGAAAGCACTCCTGAGATTCTTAAGAGACTCGGGATTGTATTCCCGTCTATAATCTTTTAAGTTTTCAGTGCGCGCCCTCTGTACCCGTGACATAGTGGTCGCTGGACACTTGGAAAACTCATTTCATTGCTGCTCTTTTTCCTTTTTTCCCGCCGCTGCGGTGGCTCAGTGGCTATGGTGCTCAGCTGCTGACCCAAAAGACCGCGGCGGCTAGAATTTCTTTGGAGGAGAAATTCTAGAGGCCCGTGTACTGTGCGATGTCAGTGCACGTTAAAGAACCCCAGGTGGTCGAAATTTCCGGAGCCCTCCACTACGGCGTCTCTCATAGCCTTAGTCGCTTTGGGATGTTAAACCCCACAAAACCAAAACCAACCTTTTTTCCCCTTTGTTCCCCTCCCCAAGTGTAGGGTAGCCTACTGGGCATCGCCTGGTTAACCTCCCTGTCTTTCCGTCCATTTCTCTCTCTCTCAATCAATTTTTTGACTACTGACCTCTGAATTGTGTCAGCTTTGTGTGCTTTTGTCGAACCTTTTCTAGGTGAAGTCGCTGTGTGGTTGTTTTGGCAAGATAATGCATCCTAATGTCCAGATATTTTTGTACAATTGCCCTCACAAGGTGGGATGAGTGGTTTTCAAGGGGGAGGTTATCAATCATGTGTTCATTAAGAACTCTGAAAAAGTCTTTACCTATAAATGCTGTCATTGTAGCCACTGCAACCTTGTCTGCAAGCCCTCGTGACATTAAAGGAGAACAAGCTATGGCTCGACGCAGTTCCTTCTCACATTGCTGACAGATTTTGAGGACATCGTTTGAAGGGTAGATTAAGCCACCGTGCGATTTCCTTCGAATCAGGGAGTAGGTTTTCTTCACATGATGTGATGCAGTTAGTGCAGATACACACTCATGACATTTTAGGCTGGCTTGTAGATTCCTTACTACAAATCCAGCAATGTATGCAATTACAACCTCTGCAGTTTCTGAAATTTTGCCTGGATCAGAGCAGTAAGCATGCTCTTCAATAATGCTCGACACTCTTACAACAGAAGGCTCATTTTCTGCTAGGCTTTTGCGAGTGGTGGTCATGTTGATTATTTCTGTTGAAGATGGCCTCACAGATGAGCTCACGTAGAGAATGCTGATGTGCTCAAGTGGAAGGCAGTTTCCACTGGCAACATCTTTTACCTCATTTTGTACTATAAGCCGCTTGAACGCTGCTGCAAACTGCCGGGCAGTTGGGTTATCATTGCAGCGCCCGAATGAACGTATCGCTGCAAAGAACAGTTCAAGATGGTCCTGGCTCAATTTGGAAGTAGGCAGATATGCTAATACTGCATTATCCTGAACTAAATTGGTGTACAAGGAAATAACAGTCTGCATGCAAATTAAAAAGCCAATAAAGCCTGTCTTTCTGTTAGTTTCTGTGATCAGTTTTTTTTTGTGCTGGATCTCGAATAGAGGAAAAGTATTCCTTTGCTTTTTGCAAGTATGTAGTGACAGCAGCCACATTTTCAGGGCACAGGGGCTTTTTCCAGCCTCTTTGTTTCAGGTGTCGTGAATTAAGAATATCAAACACATTGTTCACATACCTTATAAACTCCTCTGTGGCTGCAGAATCGCGCAAGCTTGTTACTTTTAGTGCCCTGCATTCTTCAATAGCATCCGCTACAGATGTGCTGAACACTTGCGCTGCTAGCGACACTTTCATTGGCTGAGATTTCCAATTGATGTGGGGTTGCCTCAGTTTGTTTGCCAAATGCAGTCCCTCTGAGTATTGCAACTCATGCAGCTGTTCAATATGTTTCCACATTATTAGGCCTCCATTGGCATTTTCTAAAACTTTTTTGTCACATAGTGTGTTTCTTAGAAGTTTAAGCATGTGGCAGGCATCCAATAGAACAAATATTGGCCGATTTGTGTCAGGGTGAGGAAAAGCTGTGTTCAGGTCTCCCAAGACAAGCTTGCAACCAAGGTTGCGCAGCATAGAAAAATTCGCAGCTGCACCATCGCAAGTTAAACTCACTACATGTGCACCCTTTTCGTGTGCAAGGGAAGTAGCCTGGAGAACTATGTTGCTCCGTTGCTCTCCTCCTAAGCCATCAACAAGGAAGTACCCTAAAGGTAGCTTCCATCTCCCATTGACTGCCACCAGCATAGCAACAAAGGCGTCTTTAGCAACAGGGAAGCTGTCATCATTCACTTCAGTTCCCATGTCCACGTGCCCATGAAACCTCCTGCCATCCCATTCGACATGTCGCCTAATTGCCATTTCATCTACAACCAAGTTGCAGAGTGTAGAATGGCCCAGTTTCGAATTTTCGTCTACTTTCATTCCAAGTGCAGCTAGTGCTTCTTTAGAAAAACCAGGGGATCCATCAACATGCGCAAGCCATTTTGACAATGTCTTTGGATGAGGCAAACATGTGTCGAAAACAGCCCTGACATAGTTATATGCTCTAGGTGAGTAAAAATGCAAAGTCAGTGCAAAAGCTCTTAACTCAGGAGAGTAGGCTATTGAATGCGGTTTTCCCGATTTTTGGACAATGTGATGCATCAGTAAGTTTTCTTTGGAGCCCGCAAGGCTTTGGAGTGCAGCTATGTTTTCCTCAATGAGAATTTTTTTTTTGAGAGATCATCAATTACATTTGAAAGGCGAGCAACCTTGCGTTGAAGACGGCGCTGTGCTTGCTGCAGTCTTTTTATTTTCTTTTTGCTGGCGACATGGATGGCAGCATAGCGCTTCACCTGACGACGCAGGAATGCCTTTTCAGGGGTATCCTCCATTGCTGGAGGCTGGCAATATATAATAATAATACATGCAAATATAAAAAAATTTCTCATTGCACTTTATTGATGTGTTGAAGACATGATTGTATATATCACTCCAAGTTTCAGTACACAGGCAAAAAACAGCGAGCAATTTTTTTTTTACCACAAAAGCCTGAGCTTATGCAAGGATATGATGGGAATTCAATGATGGCTCAGCCATGAGAACCACTTGGTTTATGAAAGCAAACATTTGAGACTCAAGTACTTCTCACAGAAAGCCTGCTAGGAAAGGTTATGGGCATATTAAAATACAAGAGCAACAGTAATTTGTAAAGCTGTGTTTCTAAGAACTCCAAAATATTCCTTCATAAGTTTACATCTGTCACATTGCTCTTCATAATCAAGCCTGATGAACAAACAAAGCTGTACAGTAGACAGATTAAGACTGGAGGGAATCAGCTTCCAGTAATATTTATACTCGATATAATTTTTGCAGCCAGCGTGCTATCAGAAATTAGAAAGTACTTCCTGCAGTGATCCTTTCAAGAATTTGTAATTGTAGGGGCACTCAGCCTTCCAGGTTTGTTCTTTAGTCTAAATCTGATTTTTGTGTTCAGTGCACACATAGCTTCAGTATCGAGTTATCTTGAGATAATTTCAAGTTCAGAACAACGGCACATTCCATCGCATTTATATTTAAAGAAATGTGCATCATAAGCGATTGTGGCATGTTTTAAAGGCAAGAGGCATGGTACAAAAAGTATGGGGAGGGAGAACTGCCAAATTTTTTTTCTGCATTTATTTGAACACCTAGGCTTAAAGAATGACTTGATTTATAATGGAAAGCCTCACTGTTGCTTAGGTCTGAACACGTTATAATTACTCTGACAGAGCCATCTATGAATTGTGAAATGCAACCTCAGAAAACCTCCTTCACTTTTCATTAATAAGTTCAAAATCCAGAATGCATTTCATTGCAACTTCAACATGTTACTTCCAACTGAACATTTTCAAAGTACAGTACTGTTCCTGAAGTAGTTATAATGATCCATCCATGTACTAAACAGGGATTACAGGTGTCCCACTGTGTTCCACTTGTTGCTTTGAGTGAACCCAAGTAATGTCTGGTAGCCTTCTCACCATGCCTGCTTTTGATGCTGGCGCTGTGACTGCAACCCTCCTGGCTTGCAGAGATGGTCCTGCTGTGACTTCTACATTTCCATCGCCTTGTCTTTGATCAGCCACCTGGACAAGAACGCACAACTATCGTGAGAACACACAAAAGCAAGTCAACTTTACATTTTCGCTCAGAATGCTACCAAATAAAAAACAAGAGCATGAAGCTGCAGACCGCAGCCTTAAATGAGAACAAGAAAAATAATCTAAAAGTGTAATCTGTTACTTAGGAAATAGAAAGGTTCTTTGCAAAAGTGGGCTGTACTCATTGGACAACTGGCATAGGCAAATAGTGTAGCATACTTCTGCATAATGCAGAAGTGTAAATGAAGCAGTTAAAAACTTTTTTATACTCACTGCCGCTTCGTGATCACTCTGGCTGCGGCCGAAGGGCAGCTGCCTGTGGCAAGGTTTCTTTTGCATCAGAGGGGACACAGGAACTGGTATTTCCTCTTCGGCAGATATGGTTCCTGAAGAATCTGTTTCCCACTCCATCGGTTGTTGTTCCATCTCCTCTGGCAAAACACTGTGTTGCTCTGCAAGCAGCGTATCTTTGTGAACAGCAGCAGTTTTGCCTTCCGAGTCACCCTGCGAGGGACCAGCATTTTCAGCATCACCGCTGGCATCGCATGGATACTGCATCTGCAGCCATAAAAGCAACAGAATCAGCTGATATCAAAGAATTCAGAACTGAACTGTGAGTGCACATTACCATGTTGGTCTCAATATATACCATATAAAACGCATTTGCGAAATCACAAAAAACTGGCCAATCAACTGTAAGCTTGGATGAATTCTCCATGTAATAGTGCTGTCTGAAACACCTCTATATAGAAGGGTCTGCAATATGCTCCCTTATGCATGTATGTTGCACTAATGAAAGTGCATTAAATGTTGTAGTTCTGAGTGTATTGATTAGACGTGTGCAATGTCCTCTGGAGAGACCAGTCGTGATACTTGCTCTCACTAAACGAATTTTCACAGGTGTACTTACTGGTTCATTTGAGGGCTGCTGGCTTGTTTGCATCATATGCTCTTCATGCAAAACTTCTTGTTCACGGGCCGTTGCTGCAGCTGCTCTCGAAGCTTCTACTGTATGTGACTGCATAGAAGAAATAAAACACGTAATAAATATAAGGCAGCACGCTTGCTGTTACGGCATAAAGAAACATGCTTTGATGCGTGCTTCAGAAGTGACATTACACAAAGATGCGGGTTGGTAAATCAGAATTTGGAAAAATTTTTAGAACTGAAAGCTTTCTATATGCAGCATTTTAGAGCTGAGGAACGGCGCGCTTTCAGAGCTAGAATTTATAATCAGGAGCTCATTGGGGCAATCGAACGTTGACGTGGAAACATTCTGGCACATGTAGGTTAGTTTCCAAATCTCTTTGATTGGCAAAGAATGCCAGAAAGCTATGATGTACATTTGAACCCAGTTATATAGAACATGACCATTGCTCGTCGCTTGGGTGTTGTACCCAGAAATTCACAGCAAGTGGACTGATTATCGCAGCAAGTGGACCAAACAGTTTTTTTGCATATCTCTTGTTAACGCAATAAAGTTTCCATTTAAGAAAAAACATGAACAAGTCGTTTTGAGAAACTCCTATACAGTGCTAATTATTGCCCATGAAGCACAACTGCTAACTTTGCTCCTGGCCAAGAGCTACACCAGCAGGGAGCTCGATTTTTTTAATGCGAAAGCATTTCTTGCCTCATGAGTGGCGTGCACAGGATGTCACCGTGAGCTGTGGACGGGAAGTGTGGACAGAGCATGGAGGAAAAAAAACTGAGGAGGGAGCGTCCGGCGAGAACCTTGAAGCCGGGTAATAAAAAGTAAAAAGCATGCAAAAAAAAGCGAGTCGGTCCCCCCGTGACCATATCACGTGATGGCGTGCGGTGATCTTTATCACCGCCGCGCGCGCGAGCGGCGAAACTGAAACCATCTACCGAAACTGAAAGCGCTCAGGCAGGCGCTGCATCATGAAGTGCTGCGTGCCCGGGTGCAGGAGCCGCACAGAAATCGTTTGTTCGGAGGTTTCGTTCCATAGGTGAGTGAATATTTCTTCAATGGTACTAGCGATGAAAATATGCGCTGTGGCTCTGCATGGAAAAGAGCCGAATGGGCAATTTTTTTTTTTTTTTCAATATTGCGCGACAGGTTTCCGAATGACCCTGCAGCCAGAAAACGGTGGACTGACGCACTGCAACGTTCAGATAATTGGTTACCGACAAAATGGAGCGTTGTATGCTCCCTGCATTTTGGTGCAGAGGACTTCAAGCCTGCGACAGGCCATCTTCGCCGCCTGACAGAAAGTGCTGTGCCATCGCTTTCGCTTACTTCAGTAAGTAGCATGCGTGTATATTATTATAAATTAACAGCAGGAGTTTTTAGCGATTAGCTGACTGTCAGCATAACTGCAGGACGGCATCTTTGCGTGCTTAGTCACCCTAATATTTCAGTGAGAGTGAATGCTCCTATAAAGTACGTGCAGGACTGCAATAGCACTCTCGGAACTATCGCGACAGAACTTGACACCAGCCTGGAGGAGGTCTGCCGACCACCGTTCGTGGCTATATATATGTCATGACAATTTAAAGTAAAGCTCATCGCATATACTAGCTGTCATGCCAAGCTTAAAATCTACAGCATTATCGATCTGCTCTGTCATATTGCACGAATACGCTAGTTCCCAAATACGGGTTTACAATTAATGGACATGGTAATATCGGTGTGAAACCAGTTTCATCTATCATAATCATTTTGCTAAACTGAACTTGAGTGTTGGTTTGGTTTGGTAACTGAGAGAGTTAATACTACTGCGCCATTTCCTAAATTTTCTCCACACCAGTTTTCAATTTTTTGCAGGCTCCCACGCGATCGTTTGCTGCACTCAACTATCCTTTGCTCTTAAAGCGGCTCAGGCTATGAGAGACGCCGTGTAGCGAAGGGCCCAGGAAAAATCGACCACCTGGGGTTCTTTAACGTGCACTGACATATCGCACAGTACACGGGCCTCTAGAATTTCGCCTCCATCGAAATTCGACCACCGCTGCCGGGATATCGAATACGGGGGTCAGCCATGGGGTCATCCGAGCACCTGAGCCACTGCGGCGAGCAACGTATACAGGCGCGGCCATAAGTAAACGGAGCACTCGAAGTGCAATCACGCTTTCTCCATTGGTGATGAAGAAGCGTTGTTTGTCTACAAGAAAGCCCACCAACCTCCGCCACCAGCATGCGCGTACCACTGCTGGAAATTTTAATTATATTCGAAGACAGTTTTGCGTGCTCCGTTTACTTGTCCGCGCCTGTATATGTGCCTCCTCAGCCTGTATGCCTGTCGGCAACTGCATTGAATCACATGTCACTGAAAAGCCTCCAAGCTCTCAAAGGTTCTTTCCTGTGCTGCTGTAAAACCCTTCCTTTAGCGTTGTTTCCGCAGGGCGCCGATCTTCGCTTTGGATAATTTCGAAGGCCAATGGGCCAATAAAGCGCGTCCGGGTTGAGACCGATAATCCTCCCCATGAGGAACCCCCACTGTTGGCTTCCATCACGAAAAGCGATATGCTATCTCTTCAACGGCTGGCCTTTTGACAGGCAAAGTCAGCCCGCTTCGTTGCCTAGCATTTTGTGTGTTTGTGTGTGTGTGTGTGTGTGTGCGTGCGTGCGTGCGTGCGTGCGTGCGTGCGTGCGTGCGTGCGTGCGTGCGCGCGCGCGCGCGCGCTAGCGGACGAGGAAAGTTTTGAAACGTAACCCTCGCCCATGGCTGTAGCGTTAAGGTCTGCGAGTATGCCGGCCTTCTAGGATGGTTATTTCTTACGGAGTAGCAGTGACACGCTTCTCCACCCATTCTTTCGTTTTCAAGCGTTATCTGGTTCTGTTACTTGTATTTTCCTGTTTTCCTTACCCCTTCCCCCCACCCGGCCCATACGCCGCTTCTCGTTATGAGGTGTTATCTCACTTCCTCGGCACTGATACGGCCGTCGATTAGACCTAGCCTACGTTAGTCAAAGATTGCATTTAAGTATGATGGCAGTATTTGTTAAAGACCTCCCACATACGCGCAAACATATGGCGGCAGCTTACATGTGCAGCATACTAGCCGAAGCTGATAACGTACGGTACGTAACGAACACTCCTTTAATACGAATAACGACGCTGCGATTGATGCTGCTGCGCTGAGTATGAGAACGTCCGTGGACACAAAATTCAGTTGCAGCAAACATGCACAGCTCCAGGCGCTCGCGTACCAATTCGGACTTGCTGCGCCGTCGTACGTGGGCTTTGATGTCGCTTTTCGCCCGAAGACCAAGAAAGGGCGCGCTTTATAGAAGCAAGCGCAACAAAAAAAAAGTTGGGACATTTTTGTCAGTCGCATCAGTTATAGCCTCCGGCGCACGCATACACCAGCGATTCCATAAGACATATGAGCACTACCACTACCTTACGTGCGGAAATGCGAAATCATTTCGAGTTCCGTTGCCTCCTCTGTTACTTAGCAATGTAATTAATCGCTGATGGTAATTAAGTGATCAAGTAGTTCCATTGATTATAAATGAATTAATAATTGATTAATAATTTAAAAGCATTGATTATTAGTTTTATAATTATACATCAAATAATTTCGCTATTAATTTTATGGCTCATTCAATTCTGAAGAAAATACTAGCAATTCACAAATTTTGTCAAGTACCCACTGAACTGTAGAAATTAATTGCCTCATTATTTAATAAAATTATTTTATTTTGTAATTGAGTCATTTAAACTTTCCATTCAATCATTAATCATTAAAAATCAAAATTACACTCTTACTGGATTACCGACATTTGATGAGGACAAGCTCTGTCCACACTTCCCGTCCACAGCTCACGGTGACATCCTGTGCACGCCACTCATGAGGCAAGAAATGCTTTCGCATTAAAAAAATCGAGCTCCCTGCTGGTGTAGCTCTTGGCCAGGAGCAAAGTTAGCAGTTGTGCTTCATGGGCAATAATTAGCACTGTATAGGAGTTTCTCAAAACGACTTGTTCATGTTTTTTCTTAAATGGAAACTTTATTGCGTTAACAAGAGATATGCAAAAAAACTGTTTGGTCCACTTGCTGCGATAATCAGTCCACTTGCTGTGAATTTCTGGGTACAACACCCAAGCGACGAGCAATGGTCATGTTCTATATAACTGGGTTCAAATGTACATCATAGCTTTCTGGCATTCTTTGCCAATCAAAGAGATTTGGAAACTAACCTACATGTGCCAGAATGTTTCCACGTCAACGTTCGATTGCCCCAATGAGCTCCTGATTATAAATTCTAGCTCTGAAAGCGCGCCGTTCCTCAGCTCTAAAATGCTGCATATAGAAAGCTTTCAGTTCTAAAAATTTTTCCAAATTCTGATTTACCAACCCGCATCTTTGTGTAATGTCACTTCTGAAGCACGCATCAAAGCATGTTTCTTTATGCCGTAACAGCAAGCGTGCTGCCTTATATTTATTACGTGTTTTATTTCTTCTATGCAGTCACATACAGTAGAAGCTTCGAGAGCAGCTGCAGCAACGGCCCGTGAACAAGAAGTTTTGCATGAAGAGCATATGATGCAAACAAGCCAGCAGCCCTCAAATGAACCAGTAAGTACACCTGTGAAAATTCGTTTAGTGAGAGCAAGTATCACGACTGGTCTCTCCAGAGGACATTGCACACGTCTAATCAATACACTCAGAACTACAACATTTAATGCACTTTCATTAGTGCAACATACATGCATAAGGGAGCATATTGCAGACCCTTCTATATAGAGGTGTTTCAGACAGCACTATTACATGGAGAATTCATCCAAGCTTACAGTTGATTGGCCAGTTTTTTGTGATTTCGCAAATGCGTTTTATATGGTATATATTGAGACCAACATGGTAATGTGCACTCACAGTTCAGTTCTGAATTCTTTGATATCAGCTGATTCTGTTGCTTTTATGGCTGCAGATGCAGTATCCATGCGATGCCAGCGGTGATGCTGAAAATGCTGGTCCCTCGCAGGGTGACTCGGAAGGCAAAACTGCTGCTGTTCACAAAGATACGCTGCTTGCAGAGCAACACAGTGTTTTGCCAGAGGAGATGGAACAACAACCGATGGAGTGGGAAACAGATTCTTCAGGAACCATATCTGCCGAAGAGGAAATACCAGTTCCTGTGTCCCCTCTGATGCAAAAGAAACCTTGCCACAGGCAGCTGCCCTTCGGCCGCAGCCAGAGTGATCACGAAGCGGCAGTGAGTATAAAAAAGTTTTTAACTGCTTCATTTACACTTCTGCATTATGCAGAAGTATGCTACACTATTTGCCTATGCCAGTTGTCCAATGAGTACAGCCCACTTTTGCAAAGAACCTTTCTATTTCCTAAGTAACAGATTACACTTTTAGATTATTTTTCTTGTTCTCATTTAAGGCTGCGGTCTGCAGCTTCATGCTCTTGTTTTTTATTTGGTAGCATTCTGAGCGAAAATGTAAAGTTGACTTGCTTTTGTGTGTTCTCACGATAGTTGTGCGTTCTTGTCCAGGTGGCTGATCAAAGACAAGGCGATGGAAATGTAGAAGTCACAGCAGGACCATCTCTGCAAGCCAGGAGGGTTGCAGTCACAGCGCCAGCATCAAAAGCAGGCATGGTGAGAAGGCTACCAGACATTACTTGGGTTCACTCAAAGCAACAAGTGGAACACAGTGGGACACCTGTAATCCCTGTTTAGTACATGGATGGATCATTATAACTACTTCAGGAACAGTACTGTACTTTGAAAATGTTCAGTTGGAAGTAACATGTTGAAGTTGCAATGAAATGCATTCTGGATTTTGAACTTATTAATGAAAAGTGAAGGAGGTTTTCTGAGGTTGCATTTCACAATTCATAGATGGCTCTGTCAGAGTAATTATAACGTGTTCAGACCTAAGCAACAGTGAGGCTTTCCATTATAAATCAAGTCATTCTTTAAGCCTAGGTGTTCAAATAAATGCAGAAAAAAAATTTGGCAGTTCTCCCTCCCCATACTTTTTGTACCATGCCTCTTGCCTTTAAAACATGCCACAATCGCTTATGATGCACATTTCTTTAAATATAAATGCGATGGAATGTGCCGTTGTTCTGAACTTGAAATTATCTCAAGATAACTCGATACTGAAGCTATGTGTGCACTGAACACAAAAATCAGATTTAGACTAAAGAACAAACCTGGAAGGCTGAGTGCCCCTACAATTACAAATTCTTGAAAGGATCACTGCAGGAAGTACTTTCTAATTTCTGATAGCACGCTGGCTGCAAAAATTATATCGAGTATAAATATTACTGGAAGCTGATTCCCTCCAGTCTTAATCTGTCTACTGTACAGCTTTGTTTGTTCATCAGGCTTGATTATGAAGAGCAATGTGACAGATGTAAACTTATGAAGGAATATTTTGGAGTTCTTAGAAACACAGCTTTACAAATTACTGTTGCTCTTGTATTTTAATATGCCCATAACCTTTCCTAGCAGGCTTTCTGTGAGAAGTACTTGAGTCTCAAATGTTTGCTTTCATAAACCAAGTGGTTCTCATGGCTGAGCCATCATTGAATTCCCATCATATCCTTGCATAAGCTCAGGCTTTTGTGGTAAAAAAAAAATTGCTCGCTGTTTTTTGCCTGTGTACTGAAACTTGGAGTGATATATACAATCATGTCTTCAACACATCAATAAAGTGCAATGAGAAATTTTTTTATATTTGCATGTATTATTATTATATATTGCCAGCCTCCAGCAATGGAGGATACCCCTGAAAAGGCATTCCTGCGTCGTCAGGTGAAGCGCTATGCTGCCATCCATGTCGCCAGCAAAAAGAAAATAAAAAGACTGCAGCAAGCACAGCGCCGTCTTCAACGCAAGGTTGCTCGCCTTTCAAATGTAATTGATGATCTCTCAAAAAAAAAATTCTCATTGAGGAAAACATAGCTGCACTCCAAAGCCTTGCGGGCTCCAAAGAAAACTTACTGATGCATCACATTGTCCAAAAATCGGGAAAACCGCATTCAATAGCCTACTCTCCTGAGTTAAGAGCTTTTGCACTGACTTTGCATTTTTACTCACCTAGAGCATATAACTATGTCAGGGCTGTTTTCGACACATGTTTGCCTCATCCAAAGACATTGTCAAAATGGCTTGCGCATGTTGATGGATCCCCTGGTTTTTCTAAAGAAGCACTAGCTGCACTTGGAATGAAAGTAGACGAAAATTCGAAACTGGGCCATTCTACACTCTGCAACTTGGTTGTAGATGAAATGGCAATTAGGCGACATGTCGAATGGGATGGCAGGAGGTTTCATGGGCACGTGGACATGGGAACTGAAGTGAATGATGACAGCTTCCCTGTTGCTAAAGACGCCTTTGTTGCTATGCTGGTGGCAGTCAATGGGAGATGGAAGCTACCTTTAGGGTACTTCCTTGTTGATGGCTTAGGAGGAGAGCAACGGAGCAACATAGTTCTCCAGGCTACTTCCCTTGCACACGAAAAGGGTGCACATGTAGTGAGTTTAACTTGCGATGGTGCAGCTGCGAATTTTTCTATGCTGCGCAACCTTGGTTGCAAGCTTGTCTTGGGAGACCTGAACACAGCTTTTCCTCACCCTGACACAAATCGGCCAATATTTGTTCTATTGGATGCCTGCCACATGCTTAAACTTCTAAGAAACACACTATGTGACAAAAAAGTTTTAGAAAATGCCAATGGAGGCCTAATAATGTGGAAACATATTGAACAGCTGCATGAGTTGCAATACTCAGAGGGACTGCATTTGGCAAACAAACTGAGGCAACCCCACATCAATTGGAAATCTCAGCCAATGAAAGTGTCGCTAGCAGCGCAAGTGTTCAGCACATCTGTAGCGGATGCTATTGAAGAATGCAGGGCACTAAAAGTAACAAGCTTGCGCGATTCTGCAGCCACAGAGGAGTTTATAAGGTATGTGAACAATGTGTTTGATATTCTTAATTCACGACACCTGAAACAAAGAGGCTGGAAAAAGCCCCTGTGCCCTGAAAATGTGGCTGCTGTCACTACATACTTGCAAAAAGCAAAGGAATACTTTTCCTCTATTCGAGATCCAGCACAAAAAAAAACTGATCACAGAAACTAACAGAAAGACAGGCTTTATTGGCTTTTTAATTTGCATGCAGACTGTTATTTCCTTGTACACCAATTTAGTTCAGGATAATGCAGTATTAGCATATCTGCCTACTTCCAAATTGAGCCAGGACCATCTTGAACTGTTCTTTGCAGCGATACGTTCATTCGGGCGCTGCAATGATAACCCAACTGCCCGGCAGTTTGCAGCAGCGTTCAAGCGGCTTATAGTACAAAATGAGGTAAAAGATGTTGCCAGTGGAAACTGCCTTCCACTTGAGCACATCAGCATTCTCTACGTGAGCTCATCTGTGAGGCCATCTTCAACAGAAATAATCAACATGACCACCACTCGCAAAAGCCTAGCAGAAAATGAGCCTTCTGTTGTAAGAGTGTCGAGCATTATTGAAGAGCATGCTTACTGCTCTGATCCAGGCAAAATTTCAGAAACTGCAGAGGTTGTAATTGCATACATTGCTGGATTTGTAGTAAGGAATCTACAAGCCAGCCTAAAATGTCATGAGTGTGTATCTGCACTAACTGCATCACATCATGTGAAGAAAACCTACTCCCTGATTCGAAGGAAATCGCACGGTGGCTTAATCTACCCTTCAAACGATGTCCTCAAAATCTGTCAGCAATGTGAGAAGGAACTGCGTCGAGCCATAGCTTGTTCTCCTTTAATGTCACGAGGGCTTGCAGACAAGGTTGCAGTGGCTACAATGACAGCATTTATAGGTAAAGACTTTTTCAGAGTTCTTAATGAACACATGATTGATAACCTCCCCCTTGAAAACCACTCATCCCACCTTGTGAGGGCAATTGTACAAAAATATCTGGACATTAGGATGCATTATCTTGCCAAAACAACCACACAGCGACTTCACCTAGAAAAGGTTCGACAAAAGCACACAAAGCTGACACAATTCAGAGGTCAGTAGTCAAAAAATTGATTGAGAGAGAGAGAAATGGACGGAAAGACAGGGAGGTTAACCAGGCGATGCCCAGTAGGCTACCCTACACTTGGGGAGGGGAACAAAGGGGAAAAAAGGTTGGTTTTGGTTTTGTGGGGTTTAACATCCCAAAGCGACTAAGGCTATGAGAGACGCCGTAGTGGAGGGCTCCGGAAATTTCGACCACCTGGGGTTCTTTAACGTGCACTGACATCGCACAGTACACGGGCCTCTAGAATTTCTCCTCCAAAGAAATTCTAGCCGCCGCGGTCTTTTGGGTCAGCAGCTGAGCACCATAGCCACTGAGCCACCGCAGCGGCGGGAAAAAAGGAAAAAGAGCAGCAATGAAATGAGTTTTCCAAGTGTCCAGCGACCACTATGTCACGGGTACAGAGGGCGCGCACTGAAAACTTAAAAGATTATAGACGGGAATACAATCCCGAGTCTCTTAAGAATCTCAGGAGTGCTTTCACCGCTTTCCTTTGTGAGGAAGGTTGTGTCCAAGGCCCCAGGACGTTGGACTGTGTTCGAGGACGCGAGTCCAAGCGGTACAGAGCAGCAATCAGGAAACAGCGCTCTCGCTCAAAACGAGGGCAGTCACAGAGGCGGTGTCCGATCATTTCATCACAACCGCACTGCTCACACGCTGGAGAGTCTGCCATTGCGATGAGATCAGAATAGGCATTTGTGAACGCCACTCCCAGCCACAGGCGGCACAACAGCGTAGTATCACCGTGGGGGAGGCTGAATGGTATATGATGTTGAAGCAAGTGGTCGAAGTGGTGCGAGCGGGGTGTCCAACCTCCAGGGTTAGACCATGACTGTGCAGTCACGTTTCAGGCGAGTAGTTGAAGGTGCCTTGCTGCGTCAGCTCTTGTTAGTGGTATGCGGACAGTGTTGGCTGTATTGTGAGCTGATCGAACAGCATCGTCAGCTAAGGCGTTACCAACAATGCCGCTATGGCCTGGTACCCACTGGAAGATGATTTCATGATCCTGTTCGATTGCCTGGTGGTGCAGATATCGTATCTCTGCTACAAGTTGCTCATGGTCGCTATGTCTCAAGGCAGATTGACGACATTGTAGGGCAGCTTTTGAATCACAGAAAACAGCCCATTTTTGAGGTGATTGTTGTGAGATATACTGTGTGAGATTGTGATTGGTGTAAGATATACGCAAGAAGTGCGACCAATTCTACTCCAGTAGAGGTAGTCCGATGCGAAATTTGTTGGTGAATTTGAATCCGTCGCGCAGGAACGACCACAGCACAAGCAGAACTAGTAGAGGTTACTGAGCCATCCATATCGACGTGAGTACGGTCCCAATATTCGAAGTGGAGCATGGACAGTGTTAGTTGCTTAATGACTGACATTGATAAATTTGATTTCTTTGCTATCCCCGGAATAGCAAGGCGCACACATTGGAGCCGCGTACACCACAGAGGAGAGGGAGGTAGTGCTGCCAGAGTGAACTGTTGTGGGATCGACGACTGTGAGTTGCTATCACCTTTGCAAATGCAGAATTTGGTCTCTGCAGTGGCAGAGGCGCAAGGTGATGCTGTGGAATCCTTGAAATGTGTCGTATGTGCATTCGCAAGGAGTCTAGGACAATATAAGTCGAGATCAGGTGGTCTTTGGCGAGTGCAATGCTTCCCAGTGTTGATGTGCTCCGAGGGAGGCCTAGGCATGTGCGAAGGGCCTGATCCTGCACTGTCTGGAGGGCACGCATGTTAGTCTTGCGCGTGTTTGAGAGTACAGGTGTACTGTACCGCAAGAATCACAGAAATAGAGCTCTGTACAACTCCAGCATTGACTGGACCGACAAGCCCCATGATTTTCCGCCCAGAAATCGGAGAAAATGAGCGATAGATGTTAGCTTCTTTTTCAGTAGAGTGCAATACGAGCTCCATGATAAGTTGCGGTCGATCAGGATCCCTAGGAAACGATGAGATTTGCAGTAAGAAATGATGTGACTGTCGATGCGTACCGGATATGGAGTCATACATTTACGTGTCAATGCTACTAGCGTGCACTTCTATGGTGAAAATTGATTGAAAAGGCAATACTGTGCTATGGGGCACAAATATTAGTGCAGTAACATGTTTAAGTCATGGGCTATCAGCCCTGTCAAGCTGTCAAGGCATTTTTATAGCAGCTGCTTCTTGTCTTGAGGTCAGTGAAAAATAAATATACGTAATATTAATTGTTAAGCACTGACTTAATAGTTGTTAGGGAAATTGTGTTATATGATTAACATAATTTATTTGAGCAAAGTGTGTGTGTTGTGATTGAACAAAGTGTCTTTGTGTTTCATATGATGCATGGCACACTACCATGCAGAGCTTCGAATGCATGTCGAGGAGTGTATTTTTTAGAGGGTGATAGTAACTTATTTTAGATGTCATTACGTGTCCTCACTCTTCATATTCATATCTTGGTTTATGTCATCATGTTGTTTTGTGAACTGACAATGCTGTTTACTAAATACAGAGTATACTGCTGTGGCTGTATGTTCCTTAACTCCAAATGTTGTGTATTGTTCAAGAGTTCATACTAAGAAGTGCGGGCAAGCAATGTTATTGTTTTTAACACCCTCATAAGATCACGCAAGCATTATAATGCATGTTTTTATTTAAAAAAAATTAAAGCAAACAACACTTCTACAGCCCAAGTGCTACTGGAAGTCAAAGAATATACTTATATATGTACCTGTGTTACATTGTGTAACAATTACAATCACTTCAGAACTGTGTATTGATATGGAAGCTCAACCTTACTTCTATCCAAGGATGAGAGCCCATAATATACATTTTATTCTTATGTATCATAATATTTCATGTTTTCTATAGGTTACATTTTGTTCTCGAAATTGTGCATTCTACCTCTGAAATAAAGTGTCTTGCTTACTCCTTAACACATTGCCGTTTTGGTTCGTATGACACCACATGCATCCACACAGGTTTGATTTAATTACACACAAGTTTTGCATATATATGTGGCGCGCCGTGTAATGCTTTTTTGAGCTAAACCAGTGAATTGTTCGAGCTCAAATTTTGCAGACGAATGGAATTTGGGTCGCCAGTATTGATGTTTTATACCACATTTGGGGTACTTCCTTGGTTTTATCAAAAAAGACGCATATTTATATCGTCTACGGCGACGACGAAACAAACTAGCCAAGCCGCCCTTCACAGCTACCTATCTTACGAGCAGCACAGATAACACCAGCAGTCGCGTGATTTGTTGGGTTCATCTAACGTCCCGAAACGACTAGACTATGGGCGCCACAGTATACTGACCACCTCAGGATCGTTAACGTGCACTCATACACGGGTCACCGACAAGCTTCCACTGAGATGCGAAGCCTCGGCTGGGATCGTTCACAATAACGTGCGAGCGGTTGCCTCGTTCTTCATGTCTGGAGCAGGTGTGTCTTAACAACCCAAGTAAACAATTTACGGCAGATCCTTTCCACGTTTTATGCTGGATGACTGGGAAAGGTGTCTATGCTAAGGCAACGCTGCCGCGCGTCATCCCGGGCGGACGCCTCCATTTACTTGTTTCCCCATAAAACCATATAGTACAGTGAAAATGTAAGCGAAAGTAAGAAGAGAGAGCTTTCGGAAAGAGTTGCTTCACCTTTCGACTGAGTAAGTATCCGCGTAAGCCTTCGCCGTGAGACACGTACGCTTTTGCTAGCGCCCATTTTATGCTCTCTTGTATGAAAAGGGCTGTTAGTTTGGTGAATGACATGCACGTTGCACCAAAAACACAAGTTACCTCTCATAAATCTGATAGGAATCATCGAACGACCGCACATACCGAACCAGAAAAAAGCGGCTAAGAGCTCGCCACTGCGGACGGCTGCGCCGTGGGACGCGCGGCCCAGCAGACGCGCGCACTAAAACATACCGACACCAAAACATTAGGGACAGACTCGGAGAGCGAAAAACTGAGGGAGAAAACGACTTCAAAACAACTCAGCTTGCGAACGCTGGCCGCGTGACGTCACGCTCCCTCCTTAGTTTTTTTTCCTCCATGGACAGTACCATCTGGGTGGCGCCAGGCAGCGGAAAGCGGACGAGGCCATTTTTTTTATCAATTCTATCTTTCTTCGTGAGGCGGCGCTCTGCATCCTTCATGGTTAGGGTGCGCGCGCGTGTCCGTGCCTCTATCTGAGCGTATGTCTGGTGCGTGTGCGTGTCTCTGCGCGCGCGTGTGTGTCTGTGTGCGCGCAGTGTGCTGCGCGCGCGTTTGTCTGTGTGCGTGCGTGTCTCTGTCAGTGCGTGTGTCTGCGCGCGTATCTGTGCACCGCGTGTGTCTGTGTGCGTGCGTGTGTCTGTGTATGCGTGTCTCTGTCAGTGCATGTGTCTGCGTGCACATCTGTGCACCGTGTGTGTCTGTGTGCGTGCGTGTGTCTGTGTATACGTATCTCTGTCAGTGCGTGTGTCTGCGTGCGTATCTGTGCACCGCGTGTGTCTGTGTATGCGTCTCTGTCAGTGCGTGTGTCTGCGTGCGTATCTGTGAGCGCGCGTGTCTTTGTGCACCGCGTGTGTCTGTGTGCGTGCGTGTGCGTGTCTCTGTGCGTCGTGTGTCTGTGTGAGTGTGACAGCTATAAATGTCTTCGGAGAAGTTGCTTTACGAGATTTCGGAGAGCTCGTCGACTTTAGGGTCGCCCAACTGCCTCCCACAAGCCTCCGACCGGCTACTGACCACACGGAGGGAAGAACCGGCGGCAGGAAAGAGTAAGCGTAAAGGGAACGTTTTATACGCAGCAGACTTCCAAGTGAACCGATTTACTGAACGTTTTGTTATATCCCGCTGGTAAGTACGCAGCCTGCCGGCTTTAAAGTTTTCCGTGTCCCGAAAACATGCAGTAGCGAGCCTCTCGCGGAAGCGATAGGACAAGCCTGCTTTTTGCGTTGTTAGCTCACACCCATGGGCTCAAGAATACGAGAGGCTGCGCGGCTGTCGTGCGACGCTTTCAAGGTTTTCGAAACCCTCACCTCATCTAAGCTCTCAATCATCAATACTTTCATTAATTTTTGCGCAAAACTGATGAACAAGGCCGCCGCAAGGGAGACTTTCTTCGCCTAGCAGACGACGCGCTCGCCGCGCTGGACCACCTCTGGCAACAACACCCCAATATTGCCTGCGCGCCGCCCCGCTGGTTGCGGTACTTTCAGAGTTCCAGTGACTTTATTCATGGTCAGCAGGCTGCCTGTCAGGTGTGGACGCGTCATTGATCGCGCTGTTCGTGGCGCTGCTCATCGCGCAGCCGCTGCAGGCGCTGGTTTTAAAAGTAGTCACAGAGAGAGCGGCGCAGCGGCGTTTTCATTGCAACGGAATGCTGTGGCGGCTTTGCCGAATCATGTCGGTCTTTTAGCTAAGCTACAACGCTGAAACATTCCGGGAGAGGAACTGGAACTGCTTGGCGGAAAAATGAAATCAGATGGCAAAGCGTATTTAGTAATAAGTTATGCTATTTTGGCTTTGCATTCAGTGATGTTCAGTAAGGAAAATCGGAGAATGAAATAAAGAGGTCATGGCAAATCTTCACGACAAGGCATTTTTCAAGACTACCAGACAGCAATAGCTTTCAAATGGTAGCTGTACTTTGTCAGGATGAGCTGTCATTGTTACGACGACTAGATAAAGATTATTCTCTGTCCTTGGCAGCCTGCAGATACGATTGTTTTGAGAAGCGAAAAATGAAGTTCATTCGCAAATATACGGCGCAGCAGCTGTTGCCAAAGCATATCGGAAGTGCTGCCTGGTCCTGACTACAACTAAACGCTAATAAAATGATGCAAAACAAAGAAAAGCACCTGAAGAAAAGGAGGCAGATAAAACGGAAATCGAGATCTCTTCAGCACGTGTTCAGGGGCGCAGTCACCGTAAAGGCCGAACCGCAAGGCAGAGTTTCTTCGGCGCCGTGTCAGCGTCTCTTCTACCGGCGTTGTCGTTCGGCCCCGCAAGAGAGGGCGACCAAACACATGAGGGCGTACGAACTGGGGTGTCCACCCGGGCGTTAGGTTTGTTTTGATTCTTGTTGAGCTCCGCTCGCGCACGAGATGCTTTGTCCTCCTCCTGCGTACAAAAGTGGTTGCGCTACAATGCAAACTTTTTAAAGCTGTAAATACCTGTTAATACAAGCAAATAGATACCGATTCTATAAATGTAAATGGTTATAAATACAAAGAGTTGCATATGCTATTACTGTAAATTGTTGTAAATATATGTGAATAAATGCACGTAAACGTCAACTTCTTTTGTACTGTCTGTGCAGCGAAGTTCCTCAGTTCCACATAAACGAGCGTAAAATTGCCCACTCTTCACACAAAACTGAAAGCAGCAGCCCTGCTGCAGATAATTATCTGGTGCCATTTTACTGTTGCTGCGAGGACACCTCGTCAGCGTCGGGACCACACCATTTACCCGCGCAGAGCAATTTTCGTTAACAATGGTGCCGCGAAACGAACGAGCCTTAAAACTTATAACAATCTACTCGTCTGGCAAGGAAGAGCAATAAGTAGCGCAAGCGCCTCAAACAGCGCATCAAGTATGCCAGCCGCCATCCTCAAGGGATACGCGGAGCTATCGCCACAGGCCACCTCTGCAAACGGCGAGCAAAGCTGCCGCTCCAGCCGATTGCCGTTGGAAAAAGCGCCGCGCCACGGATGAAGCGAGAGCTACACAAGAAGGGGTAGACAGCAACAACCTGGCAGACGGCAGGAGTGGGAGTAGGACAGCGCTATCACTACCGCGCGCCATTACGCAAGCAGGACGAAAGCAGTGCTATCATCTGGCTAGCGCCGCAACGCGGCAACTAACTGAAGTGAGGTGTACCGACGGCTTCCATTGCGAAGCGGGCGATGCGGCTGGCATTGTAAAAATAGAGGAGGCGCTGACTCAAGCCACTGTTGAGAGCAGCACAATCGTTACCCTCGAATGCGCTAGTCACGTGATTTTTTTTTTATTTCGCGGGCTTTCTTTGGAGCTCGGAAAAAAAGATACACGTGAGGCTTTCTTTATCACAAATAAATGGACTGGGGGTTTCAGAAGGTGCTCTCCAACTTTGCTATTCACATTTGCTGTCTGAAGTCAATATTTACGCATTTAGAAAAATTATCTTGATTGCTAATTAGTTAATTTAAAAACAAAAAATTGCCTATGATGCGCAAGCCGGTTGGCAGTTGTATGTAAGTGGTTTCCCTCGCGTACCTCGAAGATGTTATTTTTTAACCCTTGGCTAAAGTTAGCGTGGACACCCTGTGTATCGAGACCTGTTATAGTTTGTTCTTGCCTGTGGCGTCTGTCTTTCCGTGTGTAAAGTTTGTAATCTGTGATTGCGCAAGACTTTTATTTGACTTGTTTTACGCATTATATAGATCGACTTTTGCTTAGATACATAGATTTAATAGAGACATAGGTGTATTTAAATATATCGTTACGAGGTTTTGCGTATATATACAGTGACATTGTTTCCATTGACACTTTTTTGTTTTTTATTAAGTTGTTTCTTCGCATTTCTAATACTCCATTTTATCTTCGCACTTCTAGCATATTTTGCAGAACTCCTCGTTTCTACATGTGCTCGTTGTTTCGTCTAAAATTTCGGTGCAATTACTCGCAATACATGACCGGTGATAGCTGCTGCTGCGCAGCAGACTGGAACGAAGGACAGCGCCGTTTAGATTTTTTTCCTGGCCGTTGCGTATGTACGAAAATGTAAAGGTTCTTTGAACGACAAAGATTCATTAAAATATTGGTCCTCTACTTGCAAATTTCATGGCCTTTACGTTTTTCATATCAGCGGCATGCACTGCTTTGCTGGTTTCGGACTGATATAGTTCTAGACATCACGTGATATTTTCTTTACTTATGAAATACGCAAAAACATGGAAGCATTGGTATCAGTTATGTCTTCTATGATATTTAAGACATATGAATACATTATTTTATCTTAAAGAATACATATTTCACTTGTCCGGACAGTGCGTAGCGTTATCTAATACGTAATTGCATTGTCAATGTGGAAATGCAGTTATTATTCTTGCGTTTGATCCCTCCACAAATTCTATGAGGAGTCCGCGCTGCAACATGAGCCCCCCCCCCTTAACAAAATTTCTGGCTACGCCACTGCTCACAGTGGATGTTATCGTACCTAGCGGCCCTGTTCAAGTGCTCAGAATTTCTAGCTCTTCCTCAAGTGGCGGGTTCTCTTCTCCACTTCTAATAATGCACACTGCTGTCATTCGTTCATTTCAGAACCAGCGAGAACATTATGGTGCACCTGGATGCATCCAATGACGACAGGCAAGTTTATTCAATTCACTCGAGCCCAATCAACTTGGCTACGGCTTTAAACTATCGTCACGGAGATGAATTCTTTAAGTCCTGAACATAATTTTTGCTGAATTCATGAGTACGGTTTCAGTCAGCCTTTTAGTGAAACAAATTTTAAGGCCTGACCTAGCAGCCTGAAAAATGAGTGAGCTGAATACTTAAGCTGATAGTCTGCCTTTATGCATTTATGGGAACGCCCCCAGTGGCCCAGTATCTGGGCAACGTGTGTATGAGCAAGCGTAAACTTCAAAAGAGTACATTATTTCTCCGAACGTTATTGCGTTTGAAGGTGTCAGTTCATGTTTTCCACATTGAGAGTTTCTAAAATCCAACACATACCAATTCAGAATAACAAATATATGTTTCAAGTCTCTATCGGCCTCGATAAGTATAAGTACCTTGTTCGGCCGCACTAGGGTTATTTGAACGCATCATAAAATGCGAAATTGACGGTTGGTCAATTTTTTTTGTGTAGGATTTGCCACCAGGAACCAGATGATGACCACGAAAGGTATGTCCACATAATGTGCACTATTCACGCTTCACGTTTCATACGTGAGTATCTGTGACTAGATTCTTGACGGCATGTTCCAACCGACGTTGATAGTTCTTCACGGCGCAGTGACTAGGATAAGCAAATTTCGGATGTCGCTTTCCTTCAGCTGTTTTGACGACAGTTCACCACATTATTAATTTATTACCGGAACATGAAGTGATGTGCAAGGCAGTTGTCCACTCTGCAGGATCGATGCTTGATTTTTCAGCTACGTACTTGAAGATGGCGATGACGAAGAGCCTGAAGAAATCCTACCAGAGCCCGCCAACCACAAGAGAAAACGTGCACGTACAAACAGCACTTCCAGCCTACAGAGGGCGAACATGGTCGTGCAGCCTTTACTGGAGTGAGTGGTTTAACCAAGGTTTCAATTCGTGCGCTAAATGAAACGAATTACTGGTTTCTCAAAAAAATAACTCAACATCCCTTAATCCTTTTTATATACTTGTATGTGGTGCGCCGGAATTGTACAGGTCGTATACTTAAAAACTGAGTAATCCTGCCATTAACGTTTAGTCCAAATGCATAGGGCTGTGACACAAGTTCTGTGAACGCACCGGAGCGGGAAAGGCTTACCGCCGAATTCATAAAAAAACGCACGTAGACTCGACGCTGCGCCTCCACCCTGCGTAGTCGAGGAAAGAGCCGCTCCGCCGCTCGAAGGACGGTTGGCATTCAAGAAGGTCACTTGGCGTTTCTTGCGACGAGGAGCTATTCGATAATGCTTCCTCCAGTCCCTCTCCCTTGAGGAAGCGGGATGGCGTTTGGGGAAGAGGTTAAGGCGAAACGTTAGCTGTAAAACGGCATGTCCCTCTTATTTGCATCCGTATTTTGCTACCTTATGCCATCTGAAGAACCTTCACAATGAACCTTGGCATTCTGTAAAAATTTTGAGAGAGAAAGAGAGAGAAAAGATTTATTTCTCGACCCTGTTGTGAAAAACCAATGCAGCTTCGAAAAATGGCCCGAAAAGCTTGTGCGTCTGGCTACCTTCGCCGGCAGTTAGCTTCACGTATACGGGGCCCATTTGGAAATGGTGTCAAAATGGAAATAGTTTCATGGTTGGGTGACACACAAGGACGAAACAATGCTTGCTGGCTAATAGCCAGCTGGCAGCCGTAATTTTCAATGCGCTTGAATGGCCTTCCGGTTATCCTGATCGCGAATATCCTTTCGGCGGTACAAGCGACGCATCCCGCTTCACAACCGCGCTTCCAGAGCCTTCAGAGTCCGCTGTACGCCGTTCCCTAGAAGTGCACCGCCATCTGCAGAAACTTCACAATACAGGTGAAGAGCGGCGTGCACTGCAACTCTCCACATGGTGGGCTGCGAAACGTTTCTCCGGTTGCCGATGACGACTTGTAATTTGCCCGTGCTCCTTACGCGTGTTGCGATGAACAAGTGCATTGGAGGCAGCGATTGACGACGACTATCCGGGCTCGGCCTCATCGGCAAGCATCCACATCAGAAGGATATCGCCACGGTCGTCTTCGCAGAACAATGTCTTGCCAGGAATTTACGGGTCGAACGGACTGAGGCCGTCACTCAGCCGACGCTTCGGCACAGGGTTTCGTGCATCCGCACTGCGTGCACGTTCGTGAAAAGCTTTTGTATACAAGTGGACCGAAACCCACACTGCCTGCAGATGACGCGACATCCGATATGTTTTACGAGTAAACAGGTGGTCGATAAACGCTCAAGGTAGCCTCGGTGCTACCTCGAGAGTCTCGACAAAGATGTGTAAGTTTTAATCCACCGGAGGAGCGATTCGAGTGGAGGTTTGCTTTATGAAGCGCAAAATAAGGCCCCAGGGCAGATTGGAGTTGAAGTTCGAGTAGAGGCGGGTTTATGAATTCGGCGGTTAGCCGGTTAGCGCGTAAGGCATTTCATGAACCAATGAAACATCACATCTTTAAAAAAGAAGCACAGCGGATCCCGAATTTGGTGTGCACACATTCCGAACGATTCCGTCATCTAGCATAGTCTTTAAATCCTTTATTTTCCTTGACTGATACAGTCAGTACCAATGCAGCGTAGCAGTGGGATTGGAACGAAACATTTACCGATATAGAAGTGGTAAATGAGTTGTTATATTTATTTCAGGAAAAAGCCGGAAGAGCCTTCCAATGATGATATTGACAAGGTGGCCGGAGCCCTGTTGGATGTCATCAAAGCGGTGACACAGCGAGAGCTGCCCCATCGGTGCAATATGTTTTTCAATTTCATGGCAGAGACGGCTAAATTTCTGTCAACGAAGCAGCAAGACCTCCTGATGAAAAAATGTCATATGGCTTTGTATGAGATACAGTATGGAGAAGATGCGTAATTAAAAACCATAAGTGTGTAAATTGTGAAAAGCCAAAAAATTGCCAGATCTCCCTGATTGCATATAATTGTGTATATGACCATATAGATGACAGAGATGGATTGCTTGAAAAACGCATTGAAATAGGCAGATACATCAGCATTGCCGACGCGAAGCCAACGTCAGCAACTTGCGAGAAGATCGACAGGCCACTCACAAGGCGGACGATGCCAAAAATTTTCGCCGACAACCGGATGTCGTCGCAGTGTGGCAGTGTGAGGATAGTGTGAGATTGCAGGTTGTATTTTACACAGACACAAAGGTATAAACAATAAACGAGGTGGCTTTCATAGGAAAGGAAACCAATTTCAGTATGGGCTTGGAAAAAAGGAAAGAAACAACAGAGCAACGCAACAACACACGGGAAAAACACACGGGGGAACAGAACAAAATGCTTACGAAAAATTCAGGAAAAAGAAAGTCAAAAAGGAAAGTCACACTACTTGTCTCTCATTCGAGCAACGAGCGGGGACTGGCTGGGCGTCGGGCAGTCAGGGAGTCTCTGTGCGTTCCAGTGTCGATGCACTGTTGCCGGCGTTTCACCCGTTGGCCTTCAGCGCTACCGCAGCGTCAGCGTCTGTGGGCTCCCAGCACGGTTCCCAGGTCTGGTATCCCGGAAAGGCCACGTAGGCGCCAGAGGCGGCCTGTGTGGAGCAGCTGACGAATGGACGGAGAAGAGTGGCGCCTGGGACTGGTGGTTGAGGTTCTCGACGACGGATGTCCAGGTCTCGTGGCCCGGACGTCTGCGGCTGAGGCCCAAGCCCGGAACTCGGGGAGTCAGAAGAACTCGTCCACGTCCGTCGCCCACCGCGCTCTTCTCTTCTCTGCCCCGTAAACCTCTTCCACCTGTCCCGGCATACCCCTCCGCACGCGCTCCTCGTGCTTTTTCTTCTCCTCACGAAAGACGCTGGGTGGCGCTATCTCCTTACAGAAGGCCCCCTCTTCGGAAGTTTTTTCCAAGGGAAAAAAACTCAACTTCAGGAGAGCGACCCCAAATGCGTTCGACGATCGCACCACAGAACACCACACCACAGCGCTCACACTACACGCCACACACAATACGACGGTCGTCAATGTTCGAAGCGCACACAGACATTCGCACACACAGCATAAAGAGTACATGGAAAGTCAACGTAAAGCGTCCATAGAGGGCGAAGAAACACGGAAGGCTTTAAAAGTAGATAGCCGACACTCAAAAACAAACATGAACAAACAAAAACAATTCCAACAAGAAGAGGTGTGGGCTCGATTCTTCCGTATTCCATTGTTCACATCAAACCACTTCACCGTCGCGAGAACAGTTTCAGCTAGTACTTCCGTTTTCTTTTGTGAAACCGTTTTCTCCAAACCGACCTCGGTCTCCACCATGATTTTACATGTTCCCGTCCTAAGATGTTATTCACTCTGTTCTCCCTTGCCTTCGACACAGTCCGTTGACACATATCACACGATCTGACATAACTCTTCATGTCAGCCTGTACATCGGGCCAGTAAAACTCACTGAGCACCCTAGCTATTGTTTTCCGTATTCCTTGATGGCCGGATAATGCACTCATACGCCAACTTAAGGACTTGCGTGCGTAAGCCCTTCGGTACCACCGCTTGCTCAACGACTCGGCCAGGACACACTTGGTATGTTCGGAAAAGAACACCGTCATCTGTATCAAAAGAGTGGGCGGTCTGTCCCTTGCCACGAAATATTTGCCTCAACTTCCTGCGACACACCTCTAAGGTCGGGTCTTCTTCCTGTTTGAGGCGAAACTCCGGCCGTGACAAGTGGAGTGTGTTCAGAGTGGGGCTTTTACTACTCTCTGAAACCTTTGCTGTCACCGTAAGGGAAGGAACATCGACCGAACTCGTCATGGCGAGGGAAACTGCCTGATCAGTTAGAACTGGCGTGTCGACCGAGAATGGAGGTTTAGCGCCAGGGATATTGCCTATTATGATGTCGTACAGGGGTGTAGACAAGCACCGCGCGATGGCCTTACCCGAAAAGTATGGTGAAGAAATCACCACCTCCGCTTCCGGAACTTCTACACTTGTCCCATTGGCCAAAAACAACGTAGCCTTTTTCCCGGTGGGTGCCGCTGCCGGTACAAGGGACTCACGCACAACAATGCTGTTACTGCCTGTATCCCGTAATACCGAGCCAGGCTGGCCGAACACCTCGCCGTGCCCCACGGGCATAGCAGTTTCCACAGTGGTGGAAGGGCAGACCACCTCCCCCAACTGGCCCTCTATGCGCGTTACCTCTGCAGGGCTATCGGGACGTGAATACCGAGGTGTCATGCAACATGCGGACGCCTGACGGTCTTCTGGTCTCTTAGCTCTGCATGACTGGCCATCATGTCCTACCTTGCGACACCAGGTGCAATACAATTGCTTCGGCTTCGTCCGACAATCCGACGCCTTGTGCCCAGTCTTCTCGCAAAGAAAACACCGAAGGCGGGACTGTGGACCTGAAATCTCATCTTTGGCTTTACCTATCGTGTGCTCCCCCTTTTCTTTAAAGACCAACAAGTTATTTTGCCGTTGTGCTTCGAGAAAATGATCGGCACCCTCCGCCAGCTTGCAAACTGTCTTGCCCTCCCGCTCACGTAAGAAAAGGGCTAAGCGGGAATGACAGTTGTTCAGGAATTGCTCGCTCACGACCATCTCGCGAACCACATCAAAAGTGCGGCCTTCTCCCCGCATCTCGACCCAACGGTCAAAGAAACTAAACAGCCTGGCAGCATATTGCGAGGCCGTTTAACCATCCTGGGGCTTGCTCTGGCGAAACTTCTCTCGGTACCCTTCCGCGGTGAACCTAAACCTCTGAAGCAAGGCAAGCTTCGCTTTGTCATAGTCCACGGAATCCTCAGGCGAGAGCCGACCGAAGACCCTAAGTGCTTCGCCGCCAAGGCACAAGCTCAATGCCGTTGCCCACTTTTCTTTTGGCCAACCCTGCTCCGTGGCCACATGCTCAAACCTCTTTAAGTAGGCATCGAGGTCATCCCGCGCTTTATTGAACTGTGGTATGAGGCTGTGCGGGTTAATGGAGCTAGCCGGTGCGACGCTACGCTCTCCGCGGTCACTCGGAGGATTTGCGCCACCCTCCTTGAGCCTTATTTGTAGCTGCAAGTTCTGCGCCTCTAACTCGAAACGTTCCTTCGCAGCTTCACGCCCCGTCTCCAAATTCCGTGCCTCTAACTCCAAATTCCGTGCCTCTAACTCCAGTTTCTGCTTCGCAGCTTCACGCTCAGCGGCTCTCTCTTCCCGTGCCTTACGAAGCTCGTCCTCCACCCACGCTCGTAACTCCGCGCCGCACAAGCCCATGCGCTCGCCTAAAGCAACCAAATCTGAAGCGCTCATACTGTTCCTAAATTAACACAACAGGCAAAGAAATGAAAACCGACCTCGTCCTGTCGTAGCGGACGCCAAATTTATGAGGACAGTGTGTATTTTACACAAACACAAAGGTATAAACAATAAACGAGGCGGCTTTTATAGGAAAGGAAACCAATTTCAGTATGGGCTTGGAAAAAAGGAAAGAAACAAGAGAGCAACGCAACAACACACGGGAAAAACACACGGGGGAACAGAACAAAAAGCTTACGAAAAATACAGGAAAAAGAAAGTCAAAAAGGAAAGTCACACTACTTGTCTCTCATTCGAACAACGAGCGGGGAGGACTGGCTGGGCGTCGGGCAGTCAGGGAGTCTCTGTGCGTTCCAGTGTCGATGCACTGTTGCCGGCGTTTCACCCGTTGGCCTTCAGCGCTACCGCAGCGTCAGCGTCAGTGAGCTCCCAGCACGGTTCCCAGGTCTGGTATCCCGGGAAGGTCACGTAGGCGCCAGAGGCGGCCTGTGTGGAGCAGCTGACGGATGGACGGAGAAGAGTGGCGCCTGGGCCTGGTGGTTGAGGCTCTCGACGATGGATGTCCAGGTCTGGTGGCCCGTACGTCTGCGGCTGAGGCCCAAGCCCGGAACTCAGGGAGCCAGCAGAACTCGTCCACGTCCGTCGCCCACCGCGCTCTTCTCTTCTCTGCCCCGTAATCCTCTTCCACCTGTCCCGGCATACCCCCCCGCACGCGCTCCTCGTGCTTTTTCGTCTTCTCCTCACGAACGACGCTGGGTGGCGCTATCTCCTTACAGGCAGGCAGTCAGGCTTTAGTGACTGACGAATCCGGTGGCTAGGTGGTGATTTCATTGACCGGGTTCTTCGGCGTATCGCCTCGCGAGCAAAATAACTTCATGTTGTTGAGTCGTTCTGGGTAGGTGCGCGTGCATGTGCCCCGATAAAAACAGGTCTTGGGATATATTTGAAAGTTTAGTGTATGGCCACGCCATTTTGTGACTAGTGTGCCTGTAATTCGAGAGTTGTAAAGCCAGCAGATGACACTGTTGGTAATGGGTATATAGTGCGCATTGCCGCTCTGTCCCTAACCTTTCTTTCTATCACTCCCCCTTTCTTTCCCTCTCCTTGTCCTTTTTCTCACGCAAGCCGGAGCCTAGGCTCTTAATATTTCGTTGGCAGATGCCGGGCTGGCGATATCTTTTCCTTCCTTTAGTGTTTTATTAAAAGCCACTAATAAATAAATTAGCGATGCATAGGGAATTTTAAGTGATACAAATATCGGCAAAACAAATGAATAAATGAAGCGTTCATAAGTTAACAGTTACATCTAAACTTGTAATAATCAAAAAATCTGTCTTTTGGGTAAATCAACATAAAATGATGAATTAAACTTCGCTATTCTCATTTACAGTCAATATCTCCCAGTTTCCAAAAATCACTCTGCTCTTTTAGGTACGAACTCAGTTAATAGCTTCTAGGTGATGTATGGACAAAAATAAAAAATATGGCATTCACTCGGCGCCCACTTGATAATTAGTCATCTCTCAACTAATTTTCTGATTTCAGTGGAGATTAGGGTTGAAAGCAAAATTTGCGGAAGGGAGATAGCGCCAAAGAAGACCAGTGCAGACGGAAATTTAGAGGACTGATAGGGCAGCGCACTCTCTCAGAGAGACTTCATCGTGCCGAGTTCCACGAAACTTCTTGCTCAGGTGTTGATGATCCTTTGATGTTAAAAATGCTCCATTCTGGGCGCTAAAAACGGAATCTAGCTGCTTTGATATACGCTGTAGCCGGGAGCATAGGCAACAAAGGGCCGCTTAGAGATCCCTATGAGAGATTACCAACAACCTCATTTACTGTTGAGCTGCTGTGACCAGGTACCGAATTACATGCAAAAGGTTCAAATGGGTAGGAAACAGGGGTAATAATGTATTTAGAATGAGAGAATCAACAGGCTAAACGAGGAAGGAATACGAAGATAAAAAATTAGTAATGACTGTCACCGCTGAAAAAGAGGGGTCTAGCCTGTGTAGAGCAAGCATTACTGCCAGAAACGCTGCTTGAAAAATTGGGGTGCTTCCGGAAGAAGCAGTGAAAATCAAAATTCTAAAGGCAGGAAAAATATTCCCACACCTGCCTTTTCGTTACATTGCGAGGCGTCTTTTGGTAACGCAGTGTCTGTGGGAAGTGTCCTTGAATGATTTTGTAATAGTCCATTTAGAGTATCAGGTGGTAGAAGTTTGGCATTCTGGGGAAAATGCCGTCGAAAACAACTTGAGGTGACCACCCACTGCGTAGCGCTGGAAGGAGGCCATAAATCTGCAAATTTAAGGGCTCAAATAGGCTATTCACAAACATAACCTGGGGAATATGAAAACGAGGCCAGTGTACACCAAAAAAAGGAGCGTGGCTGGCAACTTAAAATGCTTTGTGAATGATGCAAAAGCGATTCATAGATCTCGAGGTAAGTCTGCACAGTTGGAAACTGAAGTCCACATAAGAGAGGAGGAATGCGCGCTTCAAGGTACAGCACAGTGGTAGCCACAAATTTGGGGAGGCCAAGGCACATCGGAATCGCATCCCGCTTCTAAACGAGGTGGGGACGAAGTTCGTAAGCAGCCGAGCCTGAAAGAAACAAAGATCCGAATCGTAAGGTGGGTCTTACATACAGTATATAAATCATTAAACATCTTTTATGGTGCGGCGAAGGCTGGGTGTCTCACCGTCCTCCGAGGACTTGGAACAGAGGATCAATGGCGCCCGAAAAAGGGTGTCGCGGGCGAGCTGATGGGCCAACTCATTGCCGTCAATCCCTGAATGCCCAGGTTTACCTCGAGCTCCGCCTCGACCAACGCCTTTTTCCTCCCCCTCATCCATCAGTCACGGTGCCTGAGGCTCGCCTTCTTCGGCACATCCAACTGAATGCAATCACCCCGTCTCGCCTCTTTCTGTATTGCTATCGATCGTACCCTTCCTGTCCCAACTGCCCCTGTATGTATTCGGACCTGGCCCATTGCCTCTTCTATTGCCCGGCTGCTCAGCAGTCGGGTTCCTTACCCCCACCCTCTCTATCGATCACCACCTGGCTCGATTGGCTTGGCGCTGAAGGGGAGGAAGAACAGCGACTTGTGGTCACCTAGGCGGTCGACATGCGCGGCCTGTAAATTATGATCGAATAAAAGTCTACTACTACTACTAAATCATTAATACTGCATCTTTCCGCAATACGGGCGGATGTCTGCACATCCCACGCAACATGGCCACGGCAAGTGCTCCTGTCATCGTGAAGTGGTCGATGTGAGGCAACCAGGCGAGATGATTGTGATAAGTGACACCCAGGCATTTAAAGACTCAACCTGAGCATTTGGTTGAGGTTGATATTCCTTATAGCCAACTACTGGTTCCTCTATCGGTGAAACAAGGACGGAGCACTTTTTAACGTTTAACATAAGGTTTAAGCTGCTCAGCCAGTGCTCTTAGAGTACTCAAATATAATCGCAAGAGTACATAGAGAAAGCATATATCAGGTGCAGCCGCAAAAAAACGCAAAACGCGAAGTCACCGGCATAGGTGTAAGTGCGAATGTGTCGTTGGAGAAGAAGGGAGCTGAGTAGTACATTAAATAGCACCGGAGAGAGGACAGCTCCTTGCGGCACACCTCTCGATTGTTTGTGCCGCCCGAAACGTGCGCCATTCTGGATTCAAAAAGACTGTTATAGAGGAATGCTTATATAAACGCCATTATAAGAACTAAAAAATGAAGAGTCTGTGAAATGGGCAATTGCATGGAGGGCTCTGCACTTTCGTAAGGCTTGGATACGTCTTGCCAAATCAGTGGTACAGTTGTTGATTTCGAGCAACGAGAATTAGTCTCAAAATGACCCCATCGGGGCCGGGAGTAGCAAGTGCCACCTCAGTACAACTTCAGTAAGCTCCGATCGATTAACTCGAGAGAAATAATTAGCGTCACTGGCGCGAACACCATTCGTCTCAGTTGTAGTAGAGACGAGAACCACTTTTCCGATATCTTGGCAATTGATTCAACTCTCTTGATAGCTTCTCTTGGTGTCAAAACTATTGAGCGTAAATTAAATTATGAAAGCCCGGAGCGGTTTTCGAGGCTGTAGAAAACAGAATAGTACACGTACAATAGCTGTACCGATTACCTGTACAATGGTAATCGGTACAATGGTACAAATGATTGATATCACATGTTTCTTTCCCACCTGAACTTTCGCGTTTAAAGAGGCTGCGGTGAACTTAGTCATTACAGTTTGTTGCATTGTTTGTGGAGGAGCTTTAAAGGAATTAGAAGTATTCCTTTTTGATGGCCGCACCAGAAAGGTCGACTTTTTACGGCATTCCTCTATAGCCAGACAGATGCAAGATGATTGGTGCTCCTCGGCGATATTTGAAACTGACGCAAGGGCACAGCGCAAAGCCTTCTCAAATCGATCATAAATCACATGTGACCGCAACTAAGAACTCGCAAGAATTAAATGACAGTTGACATCAAAGACTTCTAGTTCTATGTTTACTAGAGGTGCTACAGTTGACATTCCAGCAATTCATTACACGAATGCCAAGACTGGCAATTGTTAGACGTGACACAGATTGAGTCTCATAATTGTTAAGGACAAGTCCCAAGACTTGTTTGTGTCTCTTGACGCGCAGGGAGCTCAGAACAGATACAAAACTATGAACTGCTAAGGCGTTTACTATTCCTTTACTATATTACTGTCCTCCTTTTTCTCAGCCGCTAGTTTTGTAGTTAGATTGCGCTAGGTGTACTTAAAAATGAAGCATCAGAATCCCATCCAGGATTCACTGTGTAAGGCCCGAGCCCAGCTAGGTGCGCGGTTTGAAGAACGAGTCTAGCTTGTGCATTGCGTTAATGAGGAAGGCATCGGAGTGCAACGCATTTAAAATATACAAAGTGGGGGATTGCGGTACCAGCGAAAGCTATGAGCCCCGAAGACACGAGCTAGACTTGTTCTTCAAACTACGGACCCGAGCCGGGCTCGGGCCTTAATAGCAATCCTGGACGGGATTCTCATGCTTCATTTTTAAGTATTGCTAGCGCAATCTAACTACAAAACTAGCGGCTGAGAAGAAAGAGGGCAGTGACATAGACAAACGAATACTGAATCTAAGCCTCCCACCTACACTCGTTGTCTCGCTCTAGGACACCGCGCCCACCAATGCCCTCAGCACAGCCTTCCGGCCAAGTGCCGTCGCTGTGCTGCTCGTCCACGCGCAGACCCTTCCGCTCATGTATGTATCCAGCCCTGGTGCGTTCATTGCCAGTTAAGCACCCACTCCTCTCTCGACCCCACTTGCCCCTTCCTCCTTGCTAAACAAAGTGAGTGTGCCAAAGCTGCATACCTCTGACGCCTGGCTTTGTGCCGGACCACTCAACCCACCTCGCCCTCCTCCTCGAATCACGAACCTCCATCAGCTCCGATCACGTCACCACCAGGCTCTTACGCCGCCATAGTTAAAGGATCCTCTGTTCCAGCGTCCCTTCCTTCCACACCTACCTCTCCATCCTTTACAAGCGAGAGCCGCTCCTTCGACATCCGTCTCGAAATGCTGGAACGCCAGCAGCGAGAGCAGCAGCGCATTTCCCACGATCTACAACAGCAGATACATGCCTTGACTCAAACCCTCCAGACAACCACCTCCTCTCTTGCCTCCCAGCGTACCAAGCTAAATGAGCACCCTGCCACGTTCACCACTCTCTCCTCCACCGCCCAGGGCGCCGCTTTGGCTGATCTTGTCGAAATCACCACACAGGCACACCACACTTGCTTAGTTCAGCTAGAGACCTCGGTTCTGCAGGTTATTACCACCCTCCAAGCACAATCCAAGCAATTGGAATCCCTGAATTCTATGCTTCACTCCGTACATGAGTCACAGCTCCCAGGCAAAAAGAAGAAACGCGTACCCTCACGAGCTTCTACCTCTGCACTATCATAATGGGGTTTGGCAATGACCTCTAGGTTGTGCGGTGGAACTGCCAAAATATTTGCCATAATAAGACCCCTTTCCACCAGTATATACTCACCCGCCCCTCTCTGCCCCTTTTTCTCCTTCTCCAGGAGACTCGGACGACCCGCAATGTCCCAGCCTACCGCGCCTACCATGCCACTACAGCCACACCACTTACAACGCCTTTACCCTCCCCCTTATATATCACTCACGGTGCCGGAGGCTCGCCTTCTTCGGCACATCCAAATGAATGCAGACATCACCCCGTCTCACCTCTTTCTCTATCGCTATCGATCGGACCCTTCCTATCCCAACTTCCCCTGTATCTATGCGGACCTGGCCAATTGTCTCTTCTATTGCCCGGACGCTCAGCAGTCGTGTACCCCCCCCCCCCCCCCCCTTTTCCATTTTCTATCTATCACCACCTGGCTCGACTGGCTTGGCGCTGTACGGTAGGAAGAACAGCGACTTCTGGTCGCCCAAGCGGTCGACATGCTCGGCCTTTAAATTACGGTCGAATAGAGGTCTTCTACTAGTACTACTACCTCGTGCCCACGGTACTAAACCCAGTGCAGGACGAGGCACCACGGAGACGCGTATATTACGGCCCCGCGTGGCCTGAGGGGTGGAAAAGTCCTGCTTTTGGTTTAGGACTCAGCTTTCTCAAAAAAACAGAGTGCGAAGAAGCCAGCATCACAGGTCTTTCCTTAACTTCCGCACACTTTTTTTTTATTCCGTTCAAAAACTGTTGAATTTACAATGTGTCTGACTGATCTCATTGGAGGTCCTGGCACTTCTGGCTGTCGGTAATTTTATTTCAGAGCCGCAAAAAATTTTATGCTCGTGCTCTTGATTTGGCAATGGAAGAGCGTTTTTCGGACCACAGCCCTGATGTAACATCCAAGCAACTCAGTGAGCATTTCGAAAACTTGCAGATTAATGGAAAGAGAATCGAAGCCTCCGATCTCTAAGAAGAGCCATGCGTGGCGCCGCATTCGTCTGCCTTCAGCCGGCTGTAGGCACGGTATTCAGGGGCTCCATCTGGACGCCCGCAAAGAAGCATTCTCTTCCGCAAGGCCTGTTTTAAGCGCACTGCCCGGCCACTGAGGGTGACCTCCTTCTTTCTATGCGTATGGCTCTTGTCCACGAAAATACCGGGTCAGCTGCGCACTGAACCACGCCGTCGACGCACGGTCCCCTCGTCGGGCGTCGGTGGTATAGTGGTTAGCATAGCTGCCTTCCAAGCAGTTGACCCGGGTTCGATTCCCGGCCGACGCATCTTTTTTTTTTTTTTTGCTTTCGCCTATGGTTCGCTCTCCCTGTCCAAACGTTTTTCTCTTCGTTTCCAATCGTATGTTTTTCTCATCACATGCTTCCAGGGGTTCATTCATTGAAACGGTGATAAAAAAAAACTACCACGACACGATGAATACGATCGTAGCATTTGTATACTCCTGCAGTCGGTTTGTACGCTTAATGCGTTCCTAACACACTCAGTCAATATTCTTTCACGCTACTGCTCTTGTCCGCGAGGCTGACATAGTGTGGGGCTTCATTTATTGCTTTATTTGATGAAAAATATGACTTAGTGTTAAGTCGTTCTTGCAGTCGGCACGCCCCCCCATTGAACACCTTGCCGCCGTCCAGAAAGAGGAATGTGCGACGCATTCGTCGACCTGAACCCGGTGCATTTTCGATGGCAGCTATTTTATTTGCAGTGCTTCCTGTGTCACCTAAAGCCTGAAGTCGGCTCGACGTGACGCTGATTAACCTGGCACAAGAATCGATGCTTGTGATGTTTAAGAAGAGCCGTGCGTGTCGCCGCATTCGTCTGCCTTCAGCCGGCTGTAGGCACGGTATTCAGTGGCTCCGTCTGGACGCCGGCAAAGAAGCATTCTCTTCCGCAAGGCCTGTTTTAAGCGCACTGCCCGGCCGCTGAGGCTGACCTCATTTCTCCCTGCTCGGTGCTCCCCACGAAAATACCGCGTCAACCCAGCACAGAAGTACGCCGGTGACCCACGCGCCCCTCGTCCGGCGTCGGTGGTATAGTGGTTAGCATAGTTGCCTTCCAAGCAGTTGACCCGGGTTCGATTCCCGGCCGACGCAATTTTTTTTCTTGCTTTCGCCTATGGTTCGCTCTAGCTGCCGAAAAGTTTTTCTTTTCCTTTTCAGTCGTATGTTTTTCCAATAATGACATGTTTCCAGGGGTTCATTCGGCGAAACAGTGATAATAAAATAGAATAGGAACAAATCATGAATACGACCGAAACACTGCTAAACTCCTGTGATCTATTTGACCGCTCTACGTTGCTAGGGCACTCAGCTAGTTAATATTCTTTCACGCCACTGCTCATGTCCGCGAGCCTAACATCGCGAGGAGCTTATTTTATTGGGTTATTTGTGTAGAAATATGACTTCGTGTTAAGTCGTTGTTGCAGTCCGCACGCCCCCACTTTGAAAATCTTGCTGCCGTCCAGAAAGAGGAATGTGCGTCGCATTTGCCGAACTGAACTAAGTGCATTTTTGATGGTAGCTATCGTATTTGCAGTGCTTCCTGTGTCATCTAAAGCCCGAGGCCGGCGCGATGTGACGCTTATTAACCTGGCTTACAAGGCGCCGCCTAGGGACAGCCATAAGAAGTCTCAGCATAGGACACGGGGAGTCTAGCCTATATGGCATGACATTGTTAGAACCCATTTTAGTTTGAGAGTGAAAGCTCTACTTCATGACCAATGCTGCAAAAAGCAGATTTATGTCTTCACCTTGAATATCGCTTCACCCTTGACCTTGAATAAAAATTAAATGGAATAATTATTGCCACGAATGGGCGAACAGATCAGTTTTCCGGCCACTGCACGAGAGCACCATGCTATCGCCGCAGCAGATAACCCTTGCGTTAAAACTGCCGCACTTTCTCTCCCAATGTGCATTACACATCGTCGTCTTCATCAGCTACTACCTGGAAGCGAACATATCAGATCGGCTTAATCTCGATCAGAGCTTAACCCTAGTCAAGTATCGTCGCCAGAGGGGCCGACGACCCGGTGAAGTTAAACCATGAGCTAATAACGCTAAGCACATGCTTTCCCTCGTCTACCAGGTTTGACAACGTCTTACTCGGTTTAACTATTCGCAGTAGAATTCAAGCTACCAAGCCGAGATGGAGCAGTCCAACAATCGCGTTAAGCTAGAGCTCGAGGACCAAGCACAGAGATGAGAAACGAGTCGCCATTCTCGCAGGCTGCGTTGCGCTGCGGTCATGCAGTGTCAGGGAGTTTAATGAAGAATCGCAGTAATGCACACCGAATTCTGAAAATGTACATAAATAAAAACTGCTGTGATCAGCTGACGAACGATAGTATTATTATTTTTTTACTCAGTTAATTTACATAATTGAAGTTCGAGCTGAAACCTCCCGCCCGCTGCACTATCATTTGATGCATGCTCGTCAGATGTCGCATCCATGCGCTTTTTTTTTCGCTGTTGCCACTAAACCAGCCACGCGTCCGAAATTCGGCTCGCATGTATAATGTGCCCGCGTTTTTTTGCTTTCAGGCTGACTTTGCGCACGGATCGAAGCTAATATATAATGAACAGCTCAAGAGGCTGTTTAACGCCGGGATGTTTTTGTGCGTGCAATGCAACGGCCAACGCAACTGATTTGCGTCGCCGCGGGTTCCAATCTCTCTTGCAGCTATAACCTTTCAAAGGTTTCACTATACTTTTGACATCACAAGTTCTAGAGCAATGAGCGATATTTATCACGAACCGCTGCCGACATGTTTTCCCCGATGTGGCACCGCAAGTTCTGCATATCTATGCACAGCGCGACTGATAGTCCTTGAAGTTTATTCCGTTGATGGCAAAGTGTACGTCTGAATACCCCTTCCGACATTTTTTTATGACACGAATCTAATAAACAATCAATTCGCTGGGAAATTCCAGTCTTTTCTGTGAACGAAATTTTTAAACCGCTACAATAATTTGTAACACATCCCTGGCCCAAAGAAAACTTTGCTGGGATTAATTACACAAAGATGGAAAGCACGGACAGCACCAAGGAATGCTACTTACTGCCACCACGGATAGTCAGAACACTCAAAAGACAACCGCTAACAATTTCTTCACCGGCTCGTATCGGGCCCTTGCTTCTCTTCCGTTCTGTGGGAAAGTCGATAAGAAACATTTCACCGTTTTCGGCTTAAGCAGCTCCACATTCGTGTTGTCATGTAATGTACAGCTGCAAATTTACATACCAAAAAGGTAGCTGCCCCTTTCAATCTATATATCAACTTTTGGGGCCCAAGCGTTTCTTAGTGCCTGTAACGTTTCATGCTGGCCTACACGTAAACATACTGATCACACAGTGATGAGGTTCACAGGACTCACGCTCAACTCTATCAGGAGTATATGGCTATCAGAATATAATGCAGCAAAGTCAGAATTTCAACTTGATCATCATAAAGAAAAAACTACAGGACGGTACGCATAATCGCATTATCAAGCATAAAGCACTAATATGCATATAAACATCCGAACAAGAAAAAATAACATCATTGTCTCTTAACCAGTTCTGAAGCTCCAGGATTTTCAGTCACAGGCTGTCAAAATACCCGCTCGGTAGTAGTGAAAGTATGTTAAAAACGATAGAGCAACACAATAACATCGCGTGCACAACGGACAATGGCGGATGAACATTAACTCTAGCGAATGTTGCAAAGGTAGTCGTGAATGCGACAATGCCACTGCTGATCACCACCCTACAAAGGTAAAAACATTGGGAATAGCATGACCTGCACAACGAGGACTACTTTGCTAATGACGAAACTGAGCGACTAGGTTGAGACTCTGGTGAAGCTGCTGACGAAGACACCAGGATAAATAAGAGGTACAGTCCTCTGATGCGAGAAACCGCTGTTGTATAAAGACAAATAGCTCGCTTAATTAAGCAAGTGGGACGGTCAGCCGAAATCTCTAACAGCCAAAAGAGTAAAATATTTCGTTCATACCCGAAAGCCAGTGATAAGAAAAACGCGCGTTCACCGCACTGCAATATGTTGCTGCATGAAATCAACACGCATGCTGGCGGCTATGAAAAAAAACTCTGCTGTCTAATCGATCCGAAGCTCAGCTGGTGGGCAGAGTATTATGTGCCATGAAACTGCGAATTTAGGGCGGCGTTTTCAAATACGTATAGCACTTTTAGCAGTGTTCGATAGACAAATCAATAATGCATTGTTTTGGTCAAAAATATCTGCAAGGAATGCCGTCGGTGTCCATCTTGTAAATGAGGTAATTGTTCACATGCGCCACTGCACGCCTTTACACATGCGAGGCTTCACAGGTTCCTCATAAGTGCTCGCCCTCACTGGAAGAAACAATTTCCTTTCGCAATTAGGAACTGTTGTACCTTGCAGGAGAAAAGTGTTCACTATGGTCACAAACGAAACACAAAGGTCAGAAGTAGAATGGCACCAATGACTAATTGGTCCTTGTACAATGCGAAACGAATTTGAAGGTCCCCGCTTCAGGTAGGTCCGAGGGCGGGACCCATGTGTGTGTCCACGTGATGGGAACTTTGACGAGGGCGGGACCCATGAGTGTGGCCACGTGATGGGAACTTTGAGATGCTGCTACGGTGCTGCGGTGGAATTTCTCCCGATATCGGGCCAGGTAAACTCTCTGGCAAGCCGATGTTGTGGGCCGCACTTGAACGCTCGCCGGAAACGCTGCACCGCTGGAAGAGCGACGTTGCAGATGGCAACCTGAGAGGAGGACAGGCAAGAGAAAAATGCAGGCGTTCGTCTTAGAAAACGTCTACTTAGTACACCTTTCTAAACAACTGTTGTGCTTAAGGAGTCGACAAATGCAGTGGCTAAGGCTTGTGGCCGCCAGTTTTCTGAGAGCCGTAAGGCGGCCGGACACGCTAATTAACAACATCCTTTCAACATTTAACATACCTTGGGACTGCGCAATGTCAAATCGCTGGTGCGAATTACCAGACAAATATTTTAACCTGCTTTATTAATGATTGTGTTCGAAAGATATTACTGGAACGTAGCCGGTATTTGCAACTGAGATCAGATTTGAGATCAGATTGCAGACGACCTCTTGAGGCTTTGCAATTTGCTGGAATACAGTAAGAAAATTTAATTTCTTTATGCCTAGGATTTCACTTGAAAACAAAATTGCAATGGGATTCAATGTTTTTTCAGGTTAGCAAGAAGGAACCCAAAGACAAAGTGTAGCCATAAAACTAGAGCAGCCCTTTGACATTACACGAAACTTTCTCTTTGCAATTTCCTGATGACACACGCCCCCCCCCCCCCCCCCCGGATTAATTCGAGAATGTTCCCACCCAGGCTCCGTATTGAACACGGAAGTGTTTCGCTACGAATTGCGAACCTGATGGTGATGACCGTGTCCTTTATTCTGCTGAGGGGCTGTTCGTACGCTGAATATGGCGACCAAGAGGAGCTGTTCTTTATGGCATCTAAGATTTGCGGTAGCCATAAAAATACTAGTCATGATGAAAGTCACATTTTCAAGCTCAGCATAGAGAGTCAGCGAATCACGATGAACAATAGGGCAACGGAAAAGTGTACAGAGGAGACGCCACCTGATTGCATGTAATCAAAGATCATGACGGTCGTACATCAAAATTGCAGGTAAAATATGAAATGGATGGAGAGCATATCGAGAACAAATGGCTGTCAAAAAGAAGAGTTGAAGAGCATAGGTACAGCAGGACAATGACGATGCGGTTTGGCGTTGCTTATCCCCTACAGCTTTCGCCTCAGTGCTTTAAAGCTTTGACGAACACTAAGGACCGCAATTGGACCTCAGCGCGTACGTGAATACTAGGCACAAACCTTTTTCTGAAGCTCGCGGCCTTCCGCTCCGCAGTGAGAGAAGCACTGCAGGTAGAAGAACAGATTTTCGAGTGGGAAACCCCAGAACAACTTTTGCCGGTCCTTCGAGTGGCCAGCGTCGCCGCCAGCGCCGGCGTAGGTCTGAAGGTCAGGTACGTTGCTAGCGGTGAGCGCCGCGTAGCTAGTCAGGTACACCTCGTGGGACTCTTGGGGATTGGCGTCCGGCAACAGGCCGCTAGCGTTCAACCCTGCCTTTAAGCGCAGTGTGTCCACGTAGAGACGCAACGCACCTGAATCGATGGTTTTGGGCGGGTATGCCTGGATACGCAGCGGGAAAAAAATTTCGGGCAACGCTTTTTGCATTGGCAATAAAACGAGCGGATTCATTCATTCATTCATTCATTCATTCATTCATTCATTCATTCATTCATTCATTCATTCATTCATTCATTCATTCGCATGATATGTGCTTCCAAACAGAGTTAGGCTTCGTTCTTCAAAATAGAATGTATGCAGTGTATTATGTCTTTAAATGTTTTTGAAGGCATTTTGTGACAACTGAGGGGCGCAAGCGATATTAGCTCGAATCTTCAGGATCAAGTTCCGTCAAATATGCACGACACGCAAAAGCGCATTATGGATAAAGCACGCACCGAAGGCCATCGAATTAATCATGAACTTCGATCATGCTGCTTATTATAAAACTTGTTGTTTATGAGATTTAGAAAGCAATTTTATATGGTTTGCTACGCTTCTATCATTTCGCTCCCGTTAGTAGGGTCCGGAAATAAGGAAATTAGAAGTTACGGAGAGCTCTTCAGTCTACTCACTTGCTTTGAATTCGAAAAAATTGTTTCACCGTGTGCTATGTTGACGGGTTCATTAAAGATTCATTCCTTTCTAATGACGCTCCTGCTATATAGTATACAGTCGTACGGAAAGGCGTACACTGAGTTCGCCGTTATTCGCCAAGATATAACATGATGTTGTGTCTCTATGGACTGCCTGCTCGCCTAGTAATCAATGTTCGAGGTTCAATTCCCCGCGCCTTCAGAATAAATTGTTTTCTTTCCTCTAGACGACACTGTCTTATTATATATTGTTGCCGCCACGCCAGATAATGGTGACGTCACTGACGGGTTTTCGGTCCACTGCTGCTGGTAAAATCCGCCGAGTTTCGTTGCCGGTGAGCCATGTAATTCTGTCGCGTGGATTACAGCTCTGCTCGAGTCTATAAGGCTGAAGCGACGCTATCGCCATCGGCAGTGCTGCGCCGCATCGGCTCGTGGCATGCGCTCGCGCTGGCTACTTGGGGCCACGTGCGGAGTAGAATGAGCGCAGTTGATACCTGGTTCCCGGCCTGTTCACTTCGTCCGCGTCGTGCTCCGTTTAATTTGTAGGGGTCTTATCCCCGTATTCATAAACCAACCCTTACCTTTTCTTTCGAGGTCCTTACCTTCGCGGCTCCTTTCCGAGTTTCATAACCAACCTTACCCTTAAATCGCACCTTTAGCCGCCCTTTTGGCCATGGAAAGAGCGCGCTCGCAAATGTAGCCCCCGCTGTACCTTAGTAGCCAGTTTCGTCAACTCAACATTGCAACCGAGTACGACGACCGCTTTTCCGATTCATCAATTCACGGCGTTAATGGAAGAATTCGAGCGAACCCGGAGCGGCGAGTGCTGAGGAATCGCCAGTACCCAATAGAGCCTTTCAACGACGAGTTTCTCGCGAGATAGCGCTTTTCGAAGCCTGCAGCGCTGGAACTATTGTCTATGCTGCCGTTGCACCGCTGCCCTGACGGACGAGGTTACCCCGTGCCGTTGCTGCAGCGACTTCTTGCCCCCATCGCTTTTACGGTGCGAGGACCTGCCAAGTTGTCACCAGCTACCTTGTCACTGTATCCCAGCCCACGGTTTCCCGGTTGCTATCGACTGTATCTGTCGTCGTCGCAGCAACATTGTTTCCGGCACTGGTCAAGTTTCCTTAAGCCGAAGATATGCGCAAATGAAAGTAGGAGACACAAGTGAGAAAACTTAGCTGGCGCGCACGCCGCTTGCGAACTGCCGCTCTATTGCAAGCGGGGACACACTGACCGCCAAGCATGGATGCGCCGCTCGAGTCCAGCTCCGCCCACAGCCGATGGCACGCTTTCCCACCGTTCAGCAGTGCCCTTGTCTTCAAGCAGACACCTAACATTAGACCTACGGAAGCAAGCACGTATATCTTTTCTTCTCTCTGTGATTTGCTGTCTTGATAGCAAGGTGACACTAACTAGGGCCAGGCCGAAATGATTGATTTCCAGCGGCTTTTGCCACAGTGCGACATGACGGCAGGGGGTGAGGTAATTAGTGTAGAAAAAATAACAATGTCCACCAGAGCCTCGTGCATTCGCTGACAACGCCTATAACCGGAGACCCGACCATAGCCAACTTGGACCTCATCCTCCGAGTGTAAACCGTCTCCAACCACTTCCGAAACCCCAAGCCGTTGACCACACCCCATTTTGCTCGCCACGCGCCTTCTGTTGCGTCACTGCCTTCGAGAATTGTAATCGTTATTCTTTAATTTACGTTAGGTAAGGGCGTACTAGAATACTATGTAAGTATGCGTCTATAACTCTCTTTTAGTAAATTTTGCCTCGTACTGCTTGAATGAATATCAAGAGCTGAATTCGCCTTCGTGTACTACAAAGAGCACAATATTTGTTTATGTCTTATATCGTGGCTCTGTTTTGTTCCCAACGCTGAACATAAATTGGCTAGCCATGGACGTCAAACTCCACTCTATTTTCCCTCAGTTCGTGAAAACGCTTCGTTTTTTTTACCGGAAGAGTGCCAGAGTTTTGTATTAAGTTCAGACAGTGCAGCGGCGCCTAAGAGAATTATGTCCAAAAATATGGAAGCCGAATTAAAAAATGCGCACAATGATCCTCGCGAAAACAAGGTCATAAATCAGACTCAAAAAGGTCAAGCATTTGGTTAGACGAACGGAAAAACGTTTAACAAGAGCGATAAGTACACTGACAACAAAAAGTGGAGCAATAGGATTAGAGGGCTCCAATCAGTTGCCGATCACGGAGAACAATATTGAAATGAGAAGTTTTGTACTATAAGTGAACTTGATACGTTTTGCCTTTTAGCATAAGGACACTACAAATAAAAAGTTCCGCTAAAAACACGTCTAGAAATATATTTTTATACATTTACAATGTCCGGTGCAAGAGTAATAGAGGAATTTCAGCCATGTTACACAATTCTCTACTGTCACCAGGATGTGAGCCCTCCCTAGAGAGAAATATAACTGAAGTGCATCGTAACAGAAATAAAGCGAAGCGGTTTCTTACACGAACTATATCTTTTTTTTAGCCGCAGTTTTATTGAAAATGTGCCAAATAACGGAGCCATGTTTTAGCATCCGTAGTCGAGCACCAGGTGTCAGCTCCTTTAGGATAGGATCATAACTGATTATAAGCGCGTCGGTTGAATTTCGATCGAGGTGAAATTTTAGAGGCCCGTGTACTGTGGGATGTATGATAAAGAACCCCAGGTGGTCGAAATTTCCGGAGCCCTTCACTGCGGCTATCTTCATAGACTGAGACGCTTTAGGACGTTAAAATCCCATAAGCCAAACCAGACTATAGCACTTCTTTTATGAATGTCTCTAAGAAGTTTCATTAAAGAATGTGCTTGGCTTCACATGCAGCGCGTGACCCGTTTTCCATGGGATGACCTCTAAGCATAGCATGGAAAGTTCGGACCCACAGTAGACTGCGAATACTACCGTCTCATTTATCTGTTTTCTTCAATTGCGAACAAGTATCCATTCCGTGATCTATTTCAATAAAGCACAGGTGAACTTGTCGGCATGCCTCGTTCTCTAGAGTACAGTTTATAGCTGGCTGTCAGAGCAACTGTGCCTTATATCTGCTCTATTATCTAATATAGTTGTCCTAAGGGATGTGGCATGCAACACATCAGTATGCCAAATTTTGTCAGCAGATAACCTTGGCAGGCATATATGCACAAAAAGCCCCTCTGTTGCACCGATCGTTATCGAAAGCGCAGTTACTTCACTGCAAGTAATTCTAATATATTTTCATTGAGTATCGAACAACATACCTTGAATTCGCGGTCGTAGAACAGTGTTAGCCGGAGCAATACGTTAATCTGGCCGACTAGTAATGTCCCGGCAAGTGCTGAAATTACGGCCATCGGATGGGAAGGCTCGTACAGTGGCGCTGAGGTCAGGAAGTGGTAGAGAGAGACTTCCCGCCCGACCACCAGCCGATAGGCGCGGACTGAGGCGATGCCTGGCACGTGGTAGATGCTGTGTCCCGGCCGATGGAGCGACTGCTTGAAGAAGGTTACAGCGGCCTGCGCAGCTCTTCAATACAGCTGAAAGAATCGTGGCGCTGTGTCGTTGGGAAGGTAGGCGAAGGCGTCATCCAGCATTTCCCAGGAGCTCGTCATATTGAAGGCACTGACAGCTACGAGCCCCAAAATTGAGCTGACTTGATGAATTAAGGACTCACTGTAAGAGCGCGAAGGCCTGAATTGACAGCTTCGACAGGCGCATGATGTTCCACGTGGGCTCTAGGTTCTTTTGAACATCCCTAAGCATCTGCCACTTCACCATAGGCATCACCATCTCCAAGGCCTTCATGCACTTGAATAGTTGGAAGTTGTGCTGGCTCCGTTCACGGCCCATATCTGCAAGCATGGTGTTCGTCAAATAACCAAAGGCCATTGGCGACAGCGCCCATACCACGTACGCACCCAAGAAAAGTTTGAAACGCTCCCGGGACTCGCTGCTGCGGTTCAACAGCTGCGAGTCAACCTGTGAGTACAGTTCAGGGTGCAGGTTCACCATTTCGTCCACGGGTTACAGTTGGGAGTCGTCTGGCAGATGGCCGTTGACAGCTCGCCGCAGTTCGGGCTCGCCCAAGTTGTGGCACTGAGGTACCGTGTCTTCTCCCCAAAAAAGGCGAACCATCTCGGCCACTTCTTCGTGAGTGCTCAGCACATGTCGGATCATTGTCGAGTAGGACTGACCTGTACCACCAACAATCTCGGCGCACCGTCTAAGGTAGTCATCTGCGCTGCCCCTCACAGACAGTGCCTCAATGTCGCGGATCCACTGTGTGCAGCGGGGGTCTAGCGTCATGTATATGGTGTTCTCAGCGGGTAGAAACGGATAATAATAATAATAATAATTCTTTATTGCGCCAAATATTTAAAAAAATGTACAGAAATCCGGCCTGCCAACGCCTCATAGGGCTTGAGCGGCAGAGCCCGACAGGCAGCGGAACCGCGCAGACATACACACAGGCAAAAAAAAAACACATTCAAAATAACGGACATCAAATTAGTATGACGGTGAGAACAAAATAGACACAAGACTCATGATACATGAAGGAAAAAAAAAATCCTCATCAGATTAAATCGCAAGGAAGAAAAACCAAAGTGGCATAACAATACCTCAGATCAGTGCAATAATTACAGCAGTAACCAATGACATCACAAGATTTACTTGACAGGTGGTAAAGCACATGCATGATGTCGTAAACCCTCTAATTAATGTATCGCAGCATCTTTTTTATTTTGTATTTAGTTTTTGCCCGGCGAACACTTGGAGGTAACCTGTTAAAGTGCCGACCGACGTAGAAGCCCCAGAACATTGGCATGCCATACTGCAACGAAGACCGAACCAGGGTGTTGAGAAGCTGGTATTGAGTTGCGGCAGATTTGCTTCGCCACTAGAGGCCAAGTTCTTTGAGGTGGGCGGTGAACACTGAGATGTTTCGGTCCTCCACCTGGAAGCGACACCCACCGCACAGGTATTGCGAAGCTGTTAGAGAACTTTTATCGATTTTTTTCGTGGCCGAAATACTCCGCAACTGAAGGTAATGTGCGATAGATAGAGTTGAAGTTGTTAAACCACAAGTGAGCAAGAGACGCAGTAATAGATGGTTCATGAAAAAGGCTGTGCACATGACGCTATTCGAAGTGTATGGGCATCGCAGATCTCACGAGTGCTTTACTGTTTCGCTTCGACCGCACTGAGGCCATCTCGTTCGGGATTGGATCACGCGTCTTGGGCACGGAGTTAAAAGATATCATATGTGTAACACTTGCTGTGAGGCTAGTTGTTCATCCAATATCTCTGATCAACCAGGGACAATAAACCAAGCCTTTTTTCTGCCAACTTCGCTCGGCACTCGTCACTAGATGACCGCCACACAGCGGTTGCGGCATTTTTATCCATTAATGTCCATTTATCCATTAATCATTTAGCGGAACAACGAGTTGTTTCTAGACCGAAGGATCGGGAACGAAAGAAGCACCGCCCATTTCCGCGATGGTCAAGCTGAAGTGATGCTGATGAACTTCAGCAAAGGATCCGTTACGCCAGCAATAGAACGACAATCGCTTTCTTAGAACAAATATAACATGTTCATGACGCCTTCGACCTCTCCGACAGAGCTCCTGCGGGCTCAGCTAAGAAAGATCACACGCCCGTTTTCGCCACGAACCGAGCCCTGCCCAAAAAGAAACAATACTAGATCCGCAGACTGCTTCAAAACTACAGCGAGTGCTTCTCGTCATCACCGAAAGTCCGACAAACGCCGATTGCCAAAAATAAATTTTAACCAAGCTGCACAACCGGCCTCTCCACCATAGTCCCTACCATGTGTCGCCGTGAGATTAGGAAGCCATCCGGGACCGAGCAAAAGAAATACTCCGCGGCGAAGTGATCCAGCTACTCCTTCTAGGTAAGAAGGAAGGTCATACACGTGAATTCCATTTACAATTAGCATTTCAGCTCTTTAGCACTAGAAGAGAGTGCTGCCACTTATATTGCTCGTATAAAATCGTAAAGCACACAGATATCATTTTTTCACTGCAGAAAAGCACGATTTGGTAGTGCCTGGATGAAAACAAGGTTGGAAAATGGCTCTCTTTGTGTGCATTTCACCGAAGAATGATGAGATGTGCGCTTGGGCCCGTTGATGGTCCAGACGAATGTTAAGCTGGCGAGCTTGCACAGCGTGCGATGGTCTGCGACCAACTTGAAAGGCTTGCTGTACAAGTACGTGCAGAATTTCGACGTTCCCGCGCTATATCAAGGCAGTGATTTCCCATCGTTGAATAGTCGGCTGCTGCTTTTGACAAAAGAGCGGCTAGCTTTTCCTTTCCCTCGCTCACGGCCTTGCACCCTCTGGACGCGCAAGGCGCCTTGCCCTACGCTGCATGCTTTCTCTAGGCATTTTTCTTTCGGCGTTCTAATCGAAGTATGCAAGCGCAGGCGCCAACTGTTAGAAACGCATAACTTCCTCGAATACTTCATCCTGCGGACCATACCGCTGGAATTCCAAAGTCCGGCTTCGTATCATGCGGCAAGGGTGCGGCAGGGGGCGAAAAGTTTATTCAAAATCGTCGAGAATTGACCGAAGACCCCGTGAATCTACACACCGCCTTCTCGTCGGTCAGCTCTGGAAACTTTGCGAAACCAGTGATTTTAAGAGTCTGTTTGTACTCGCTCATTGATTGCGATGTGACTTAGATACAGTAGGTGCTCTTCAGCGAAGTGGCGCTTTGCCTTCCAGTAATCTCCGGTGGTTTAGATTTCTCACGTTTAACGCTCCAAAGCTCCTTAGGCTATGAGGGATGCCGTAGTAGAGGGCTTGGAAAGTTTCGACTATCTGTGGTTCTTTAAGGCGGGGGTACCACGGCGGCCATCTTGGACAAGACGTTAGTTGAACCACCAGGGCGGCTCCACTTGTCCGTGGAAGCGAAAAAGCGCTCCTTCGAGACGGTCTGGTCCTCCTCTCTGCGTTACCTTGACCTCCTCTCCCTCGCGTTGTGGCAGAAGGAGGCGGTTAGTCACGGAGGGGGATAAACGCCATGACAATGACGACCGCGCTCGAACGTGTTTGGCACACGGGTACTGCTTCTTTCGTCCCTACCCACCCCTTGGCGGCCCTGCCGTGGTACCTGGCGATTCTTTTTTAGGAGGCACTATTTCGAATGTGACCTTTTGCGGGGCTAGTTGATGTGACATTGTGTCCAGTTGGAGTCAGCGCCCGTCCTGTCCGTCTTTCTGTGTGTTTTGTGTAGAATTTAGCGCTGTTTTTACTTTCCTGAACACGAAGTCTCTATATCTGTGACATTTACAGAAATTATATTTTGTTTCCATTTTTTCCAGAGTTGTACACGTTGTTTTATAGTTATTCTTTTCTCACGACCCTGACAAATATTTTGATGACTAGCAGCGGCAGCCACGGCAAGCAATATTACAAAATAAAGCTTCGTAGGTTCCACTGGCATCCATAACAAAGGGCCACAAGACATCTATTGGCTATGGCCTTCGTAAAACTATGGATGATGTCGAAATGGATGCAGCGGAATAGTAGATGACCTCTTGGTTTCAAAGGGTTGTTGCCATGCGTGTTGTCACAGCCTTTTCTGCGGTCAAAGGCGCGTGGCGCGTAGCTTGTGTGCTATTGATTCCCGTTCACCATACAAACGTTTATTTCGCAATTACAGGAAAAACACCAGCAGTGAAACATCAACCCGAGATTTCGAAGCATGGCGAGTGTTTTTATTTTTTACTCACACACTGCCAGTGCTATGTAGAATTCTAAGAGACAGCTGATATGGTAACAGTAAATAAGAGAAAATGGGCAGAATAAGGCATATCAGAATGGTACAAACATATTGCGTTCAAGTCGTTGGGTCAGTAGCTGCGGAGAGGTAGTCTGTGACGTTGAGATACGTTGCAAGTAATGCTGATTTTCTTTTTTTCCGCCCGCGCATCCGTGTATGATAACAAAAATCCCGAAAGCGCTTAGGGCCGCAGCCGGCAACATTCTTTTCGTTCACTTTTTATTGTCAAATAAACTACTACCACCACCAAGGTTCGAAAAACGAAAAGGAAACACTGGCTGCGAAACTTCCACTGGAGACTGCCGGACATAGCTGGCAAGAGCTAATAAGTACTCATTACAATCGCGTCAGGTTTCTCCCTACTGTGGCCTTAGCATAGCATTTCCATCCATTCATTGGAACTGCATTTTGTTGCCACACGAGGCAACGTTCCTGCTTTTGTGATATCGTTTTGTGATATCGGCGAGTGTGTAGTCTCAGCAGCCGTGCTCCGCTGTAAATAAAGTTTTATTTTTTATTCTGGTTCTTAGTGCGAACTTTTTTTTTGGTAATGAGCAACTAAATATAATGTACATACCTGAATAGAGCTACTCTCGCTCTGCCAGTGACGACGACCCCTTTCCGCGATAGGTCTAACGATTCCGCAGGTTTCGTGTGTGCAATTTCCGCAACCATCGAACGCGAATTCACGTTTTGGGGAATGCAAATGGCCAACAAATGAAGTTTTCACAACGGTGACCTAATATCGACTATTTTCACAGTGCAGGATGCACATGCAATGAAAGGAAAGCTCTGGTCGGACCCAGACTGCCGCGCTCTTGGGCAGCCAGCAGCAGTCACCGGCGTCGCTTGTGGATTAGGAATAAGGACGTTTTATTTCGCCATCGAACGTACTTCAGGATAAAGCGATTCAAAATTGAATATCACATAGGAGAAAGCAGGGACAATTAGAAGCGTCGGTCCTACGCGATGTCAGCAATCCGGCCACCGAATGTTTCCGAGGCGCGCGATCACATCGGTGGTTTCTACAAAGTTGTCGCGCTGCATAAACAAGCAAAGGAACAACAGGTACACAAATAGGATTAATAAAACAAAAGCGTAGCTCTCGTTTTACCTCACGCGAACAAACATAGCTGTTTGCATACAGCGCTGTAAAAAGGAGTACTGGTGTGCAGTCGCCCTGTGTTATTGGCGGAGCGAAGGGATGGCGACGTCAGTGCGGGCCGTGTTCGTGACTCGAAGGCATTCCAAAATCTCGAATGCCTTCGCGGAGCTCCATTGACTTGATAGTATGTCAGCCAAATGCCATTGAATAGTTCGTGCAGCTGCACAAGGCGACATCCGACTCGAATGACACTCGGTTGGAAGGTATTTGAAACGCCCGTGTAGCAGAGATATTGCTAATCTCAGGCTCGTGATGTTTTCTTAGATAACAGCATGCGATCAGACGCGAAAGCAATTACATCTGCTATGACATATTTTGCAAATATTTGCGAAAACAAACTAATTTTCACAATGTGCTGCAGCACCGATCGTCACTACCTGCAACACCCATCGTCACTATCATCATTTCCAAATAGCACCTCTTTTTGCCATGTGACAACGCAATGAAAGTGCCATTCGTTCATGGGGAGTGCGCTTCGTGAAAGTATCACTAAAGTTGCCGTGTGACAGGGGTATAAATCCCCCCACGCACGCGCACAAACACATTCAAACACGGAAAATGGTACGGTTTCAAAAATATCTTTGCCGTGTACGATCATACACAGTAAACCATTTTTGAAAAGTCACTAAATTGCGTTTGAAAACTATCAAAATGTAGCAGTTACAACTCAAACATGATGCCACTTCATTTTCAGAAATTATAACTTTTTATCGTCACGTGTATACAAGTACGCTGGACGAAGTTCCTACGGTAAACTCAGATTTCTAGATTTCCTGCAGCGCATACAGACCCCCCCCACCCCGGCGGCGCAACATGTAGGCTCTCAGCCCTGATTTCTCTTCACTGCTGCCGAAAAAAAAAAATCGACTACACGTCTTTCCGGGTGGACGGTCGCTTTTAGATAATGGGACTCTGTCAGCTAGGGGGATAGGGGAAATGAACAATAACGCCCCTGCACACTGCTTTGTTTTCTTTCTCCACATGGACTCAACAAACGCACTCGCGCAAGGCCTCGCGTATTTGTGTGTGTGTAGCTATTTTCGCCTTGTTATATGTCCGCAGCTGTATCCATGAGCAGGCAGAGAAAAAAAAAGCTGCTGTGTTGGTACTATCATGTCAGCAGTTCGGATACTCGAGCCAGTACTAACGGCTTACTGTATTGCATTATGCCAAGTTTTCGATTAGCGTACCCTCCTAGCGGCCGCCAGGCGGAGCACGTTTTATGTTAGTGGTCCAACAGCGATACCAGACACTCACAGAGAAAAAGACGACGTACAAGGAGGCTCCTTCTGTGTGTCTCATCTTATTCTGTGTCAGTGTCTGGCAGGGCTGTTGTCCACTCAATCCCTATGTATCAACTCCAAGTAGCCCAATCTGCCGTTCTTCAGAAACGCGTTTGCAGGGTTGCCTGAACGCCCTTGAATGTTTTCTGCGAAAATGCATTTATAATTGTGGGTGCAGGTGGTCTCCAGAGCAGTAACGGGCAGTGCTGGCTTCAATAGGCAGAAATGAAAGGGGTGAGTCATCTGTGGACACGCCTTCCCCGGTGCACTTTACAAGGCTACGCTGGCGAACCTGACCGCGTCTTGTCGCTCGAGTCTGTTGACTGTCAGGACCACGCATGTAACTGCGAGCGCATAAAGGCTACTGGCAGTGTACGTTCCCCCCACCCCCCGCAGTTGTTGACGGAGCAAGCGTCGTTCCTGGAAAGAAACGCGGAACGCACCGCTTCACCACGACGGTGAGAGCAAGGGTTGGGTGCCGCGCTAAAGATTTTTATTACAAACCCCACTGCGCCCAGGGCGGGTGCGCCCTGACAAGTTGTACCCACTCCCCGCAGCAGAGGCACACAGGTCTGTCTCCTCTTTCTAGCCTGGCCTTGGCTGCAGAAGAACCTTGGATTGGAACGGCCGCATGTCAATCGCCTTCGCAAAACATCAGCTTCGCAGAACTGTAAAACCCCCTCCCTATTGTAAACAGCGTGACGTCAAAAAGTTTTGGCCCGGTTGGCAGAACTGACAACTTTTGGTTCTGAGCCGGTGTTGTTGGTCCCGAGGGCTCCTTCGCCGCCTTTTTACCCCGATTCGAGACGCCTCGCCGGCCCTCACAGGATAGAAGAGGGGAAACGCTTGCGCTGAATGACTTAGGCCGGGTGGCAGGAGCGCGCTCCGGGCGCCAGTGTATCCGGCCGGTGCCTCATAATAGACCTCTCCCTGATGTAAACAGTGTGACGTCAAAAAGGTGTGCCCCGATGGGCAAAATCGTCGAATTTCGGTTCTGAACCGGTTTTTCAGGTGCCGAGCACTCCCCCACCAGCTTTGTTCCCTGATTCGAAACGCCTGGCAGCCTTCTTCTCCCAGTGTGAGCCTTCTCGGTACGGCGCATGTTTTGCCCTTCGGGCCAGAAGCACGTGCGTTGATGACGTGTGTCTTGAAGGAAGCCAGTTTTCTTTGCACGTGTTGGCCTGCCTGCAAATCTGTATGCGCAGTCGCGTTTTTTTTCTTTTTCAGGTGAGAAAAATGTAGAGCCTAAGATGTGTGTCCCAGAAAATAGTGAAAACAATTTTTTTTCTGTCAACTTGAAGGAGCGAAAATTGCTAATTGATCACGTGCACTCAGTGGAGCAGATTGTCAATGAAAACTACCTCCATGGGGAAGTGACAGAAAGTGTGTGTCCTGAGTGAATCAACTTGAAATTCGAGGCCAATACAATGGGGTTTTGTTACGTTTTGCGCTAATAATAATAAACACAATCTTTATGCGAACATAAAGTGCCTCTAAACAGATATGCGAAGCTGAAGAGATTACCGCGCATGCGGGAACACTTTATTTGCAGAGCCATCGCTATATGTGCTCATTCATGTGCAAGCAAACATTTTGACTTAGAAGTTACATTCAGCCAGAGCAATGCCTACTCCCGTAATATCTTAGAATGTCATGAAATATTGAGGAAAATAGATGTGTGTGTAAATGATGGCAGATTTTTTTCACGTTTCATGACCATGCACACAAAAGCAACCGCTGTGGCAAATGCTATTTCAAGGCCGGAATGCGAAGACAATGCAAGCATGCTGCTGCTGTATGCTTTTTTGTAAACAAGCATGAGGAACCGTCCTGAGCAAGAGGCTGAAGCGTTCGTCAGATCTGGTAAAATGTAGAGTTCCGGACCCTTCCAATTAGGGTTTTTTCATAACCACGCTAATGAAAATCTGGTCGTAAATGTTTATCAGGTAGACGAGCACCATTTTGAAAATATTTATGGTCTTTCTTCTAATTTGTAAATACGGATCGACACTAACGTCATATTATGTTCCCCGCTTTGTAAACCAGGTCAAAAAACAATTCGCGATGTAAAACCTGCTTCCCACATAACCTTGCTGAATTATCCTGAAGTCCTTGATGGTTTTGCTGAGAGAGCTTCGAAATCTGCTGAAAAATAGCTCTTAGACAAAATGTTTTCACCAATGTCATCCACAGACCACCCAGCCAAAGGACTTCATACCGGTTTCCAATAAATTTCACCAGAAGCTCTCGGCCCCTCGTGTTCACGGAACTATCCTGAGTAGTAGTAGTAAGTGGCTTTTATTGTAAATGAAAAAGAAGGTAAAAGGATTCTTGCCAGCGCCGGCATCTGCTATCATGTCTAGAAGCACCTGAGCTGGGGCTGGGGGATGGAAATGGAAAGCGAGATGACAGTGAAGGGGAAAACAAAGGGTAGAGAGAGAGGGAAAACCTTCCCTCCTGCTTGTATTTCCATTACGCGAGGCGATACAGCCAGTGGGAAGGACCGCGAAAGTTGCCGGCGACCTGACACGTGAGGCGCGCACTTCGGGAGAGGGCGACCGCACTCTCTCTCTCTCACACACACATACACTACGCTCGCCCGCTCCGCAAGCTCCCCTCTCACTCGCATACACCAAGCTGCCCCGCACGCCCGCAGCACAATTTTCTCCATTCTTGACCGGAGCGGAATTCCAGCCATGACTAACAATGAGGGACACCACCGCTTTTGAGCACCCGCGAGCAGATTGGCACTTGCACTGGCACGTGGCAAGTGCCAGCGGTGCGAGCAGCAAGCCCACCATAGCAGACTTCCATATTTATGCAACTCACCTACTCCTATCTAGACACTACACGCGCAATCGTGCAGCGCCATGCGCAGCAAATGTCGCTGTACTATTGTGGAGCAGCTCTTCCGGAAACCGCCATTTACAAGAGCTAGTTTTGAATCATAATACCCTGTAGCCGAGACTGACAACTGATTGCATTTCTAACGATTTCGGTATCCGTGGTTTGCACACCGCTGAGGGAAAGTACTGGTATTTCATGCAGTGCAAACAATGGCAAGAGATGCTGGCATTGTTTTTGCTGCATTGCGCGCATGCATATCACCAGCTCAAGAATGTTATCCGTGCATTCTTTTTTCTTGCAGTGTGTGATTGACATATAATTTTGGGGGCATGCTTTGCCACTACAATGCTAGTGAAATCGCACTGTCCACACATGCACTTCGCCACTGGTAGAGGCAGAAGCAGAAGGCTTCATTCACTTCCATTGATGTGCATTTTCAAAAGACAAACGCATGTTCCTTATAAAAACAGGACCATTTTATTGCAACATCTGCTAAGCACGTTCAGATGTCTTGCACAACTCCCCCACACATCATGGTGGCAGCCTGCAAGCAAACAAGACCATACCAATGTCATATGTGAGTCTATTTTCAGGAAGTGACAGGAAATGTCAGTGCTCAAAAGTGGGTATTAGCTTGTTCTTTACTGCTCAACCATTGCAGTTACTTTCCATTGACTTAGTGTTTCAGTAACACACAAACACATATGCTTACCTCCCGTCATACAAAAATGTGAGGGCAGTAACGGAAAAGGAAAGAAAATATGTGCATAAACATAGCAAGTGGACTGAAAAGTCCTTACATACATCTAAGTAATTTGCTGCCACTGTAACAATGAGAGCAGATATGTTAGGATAAAAGCCTGCTGAGCACGATAGAAACATATTCTGCTTATTCCATACAGGGTGATACAAAGCTGCTGGAACAATGATACACTGCTTGTTTTGATGTCACCAGCAGTTCACGAAGAAAAAGCTTACCAGCAGAAGGCTGTATCCATTACACACAAGCAGAAAAATGTGAGCTGTGAGGTTGAATATCCCTTGAAAGTGTATATTGATACTGTGCTTCCAAGGAAAGTGAACGCCACAAGCGGGCTAGTAGCAAAAGAAAAGACGCAGCTATAGAACAGAAGAAAGGAGCAGGCATAAGAAGTACAGCATGTCCAACTAAGCTATACTTGGGAAAAAGAAACAACTCAACAGTGACGTTGCAACGGACATATAAAAGCCCCACATTTTTGAAAATATAAAGCGGAAAGAAATGAAAACACACTGTTTCATGTTTCATATAGCAGGGATCTCAACGGTTACATTTGAAAATCAATTACAAGCATATTTAGAGTGCATTCATCCACAAATGTGCTTCAGCGCCTTTTTAGCTAAGTAAAACACCCAACTCAACGAGGGCTGTGTAGCTTTCAAGCATTTGTATGAAACAAGTGATAAGTTTATAGCAAAAATACCCTCTATAATGATTTTACCTCACATATACTCACCTACGAGGCCATAACAGGAGGGCGGAAAGAAAAACTATATTGTTGCAAAAGAGCAAACGACTAGGCGCCTTACGAAATGTCACAGTGCCGTGACACTGCTAATCTTGCACACGCGTTCATGAAAAACCGCACTCGATAACACACACTACGAGGTAGCTCACGCACGCGACACAGGTACAGTTGGGACTTCAATGCACCTACTAATAACAAAATTGCGGTCCGAATGGCTCACCTGCGTTTGGCCCTGACATCAGCCATGCGCGTACGAAGCTTTGTGATCGTCGACCTTTTGCGTTGAAGGTATCGCCGCCGATTCCCCATTTGACACTTTTACACACAAAAAAACTGGCAAGATAACGTGATAAAAAACGGCGCTGCACATAAATACAAAAGCACAGTAAAAAAAAACACCAACAAGCAAAACAGCACGATACACCGATGACAGCCTGCGGAGCAGCCGAAGAAGCGACCGAAAGGCAGGACAGGCTTCAGCGTAGTCAGTCGTCCGTACCGGTACATGCCGGTACAGAATACCGGGGCGAGAGTTGCGGGCGTCACACACACAGGGGAGGCGCTGCGCACACGTTTCAGTAAACCCCAATAGTTACTGTCTCGTACGTCTTGCTTCAAAATGTTTGACAGCGCCACTGTCGTTGACCGGCGGAACTCCATTGTTGAGTCAAAACGCCCGCGAGATTCAAATGCAGCAGCCCCGTCGACCAACAAACGGGGCGAGTGCGAGCTAACATGAGTCGTTTATCATACCCAAATTTACATCACTGGTAGTTTAAGACCAGGGACTTCAGTTCCTGTCAAAAAAGCCTGGAATATAACAGTGATCTTTCGCGCTGGATGTATTTTGCGGAGGTTACGGCGCACCAAAAAATAGCGCAATTGAATGGCGCAGTAATACCGTTCTGTTTGTCATAGCGAAATTCGGACTTGAGCAGGTCCTTGAATATTTCCTAAATATTTCGCGTGCAAAATTTGTTCCCTATACGACGTTTACTTCCTTCTAAAACTCAGATCAAAAAAGCGCAGTTTCTAGGTTACGACCAACTTTGAACAATGAAAACTAAAAAATTATGACATGTAGCTCAATGAAATTTTCAAGAATTAACAACATGGGTACTATCTACAATCCTGCTAAATATGTTTGTGATTTATGAACTGGACTAGGAGTTATTAATGCGCCATTCTTTTAAATTTCACACTTTTTTATGGCACCAGTTCTAAATAACCACCCAATATAACTCAATAAATTGCCTGTAAGGTTCTCGAGTCACACTTAATCTAAAAGCGGCAGAAGCAGTTTTCTTTTCGGAGCAGTAGTTTTCGTCAACAGCAAATCCAACGCAGGCAAGTCGAGCAAAAATATCGTTTTATGCCCCTCGCTCTTTTGCTCACTGCTATCATACTAACGTGAATAGCTTTTAGCGACACATACCATCGCAAAGAAGATACAATTATCTTTACAATGCGCTCAATATCATTTTTCTAGCGCAAACGGATGAGCCACACCGCTCACACAAACATGACAAAAAACGGCTGCTGACCGCCGCTAGCGTGGTACCGCCGCCTTAACGTGCATTGACATCGCATAGTACACGGACTTCCAGCGTTTTGACTCCATCGAAGTGAAACCGCTACGGGCTGCGATCGAACCTTTGTCCTTCAGGCCAGCAGCCGAACGCCTTACCACTGAGCCACCGCATTGGCTTGATGCTATATAAGGAGACTTGACTGCCACTAGCATTGTCCGAAGCCTAACTAAATGATAGTTGCAGATCAACAGAAAACGCGCCCATATCATCTTAACGACGTCCTGAAAGTACGTACGTTTCATTTTTAAAACAGAAAATGGTACACCCGGTGAAACAAACAAACGCCATAAGAATCCATACAAGTTCGTGGTTCAACGAAGGTGGGAGCGTCAGCGGTGGAGGAATGACGCATGTGCAGACATCTAACAGAGAGTACCAGGAGACCGACGTGACCCAGATTTTTCAAGTACAAATCGCGATCGAAGACATGTTTTTTAGAAGCGTGGTTGCGAATGGAAGTGCTTGCTGTTATATGGTATGAATGGGCACGTGCTACCGTCTAGGACATGGTGTTAGCTGACAGGCGCATAACGTTGTAAGACGTGGCGTCCACACTGCGTATTGGTAGTGCTTAGGTTAATCACATACTCTATGATGTTTTGGGTGACCGCAAAGTGTATGCGAGATGGGTGCTCAGAAAACTTACCCCAGATCACGACAGTGCAAGAATCAAGATCAGCCTCGATCATGTGACACGGTACGCGCGGAAGCCAAATGAATTCCTGCTCTGAGTCACCATAGGCGAGGAGACATGGGTGCTCAACTTTAGCCCAGAAACCAAGGCCGCTTCAGCAACGTTGAGGCATAGAAGTTCCCCAGTGACGAAAAAATTCAGCGTTACCCTCCACAGGAACTGTTATAGCCACAGTGTTCTGGGATGCCATCTGCTAAATCGCCTGCCTTCCGGTCCTTCGCGCAGCCTGTAAACTTCGTTTGCTTGAAAAGCGGCTTTTTCGCCCCATTTAAACTGTCTCGTTTATGCCGATTAACTAACAACAACCTGCAAAAGAAAGTAGGGTGCGGAGTCAACCACAGACCTAAGTTTGTAGCCTGTAAGATGGGAGTTATCTACGAGATCCCACTCAGCTGTGGTTCCGTTTATGCAGGACAGACGGGGCGCTGCATTAATAAACGCCTTCAGGAGCACAATAACTCTTTGAGCCAGCACGGTGGGCAGCATTTAGCAAGGCACTGCCAGTCTTGTAAGATCAATGACAAGAAGAAAAAAGTATTTTGTACGCCGCTTTTCAAGCAAACGAAGATTATAGGCTGCGCGAAGGACCGGAAGGCACGCGAGATTTTTGAAGCCTGGCAAATTGCTAGATACGGTGCGGAAAAATGTGTTAGCGAGGCGTCAATTCACCTGTATCAGAAGGAACTTGACTTTTTGGGTTGATTAGATTGTGTACTTTTGCTTTGGGCGTTAAATTTGGTTGCGCATGCGTTGCTCTTGAAGGAAGGTCGTTTTTCGTCCAATAAATCAGTTAGTCTACGCTCGTCCTGTCTGCATCTTTTCTGTGTCCTGTCTCCTGCGTAGTTTTATGTCTTCAGAATGTCTTACCAACTAGCCTCTCATCAAACACTTCTAGAATCCATACAAACTGTTTCGAGCATGCTCTAATATATAACTTCATGACAGGAACTGTACATGCTACGCATGCCCACCTTTAGAACTTAAATTGAGTTTCAAGTATCTTGGAGTGAAATTTGACGAAACTCTGTCATGGAACTGTCATATTCAAGAGCTGGTCAAACGTTTGCGCCTTGTGTGTGTATATATGTATGCCCTACGATCTGTTTGCGTGATGCTGGTTAAAAAAATGGTCTATAAGGGGTTACGAGAGTCCATATCGCGATATGGAATAACAATTTACGGAACCTCATCATTATACAAAACTTAACACACTAAGCCGCACACTGTTCAGAATTACAACTAATCTCTCCTACGGAACCAACTACCGTGATAAAGCAGAAATAGCCAGTACGTTGCATGTTGAAATGCTACCTGTAAACAAGCAATTTATTTTTGACATATTGCCGACAAATTTCTTCCACAGCTTCTTTAAAATTGACAACATTAAATTACGGCCTCTCCGTCAGTCAGAAAAATACGTCATACCCCGCATCTTCGCTAATTATGAGAATAAAAAACTCTCATTCATTATGTTCCTTATTGCTTCAATAGGATACAGACCGTCCCGGGAATTAACGGGTTAAAACAACTTAACTAGTTTCTTCCATCGTGGCTAACAATAATATAGAGTGATAAACTTTTAATCTATTTCTCATTTTGTTTGCCAGATTCCCGGCGTTGTAATTTCGTGTATGAAAGTGATAAGGGTGGAATACTTACTTGTACTGCACGTTTCCTGTACATTGGTTCGCCTTGCATCGCGGAAGCAATTTCTGAGTCTGCATCTGGCTCGTGTTCCTTTTTATGTTTTTTTTGTATTTTATTCACTGCTGAGTCATGTACTTCACGCCTCGGCTGCCCAGCTACGCACACAAGCTATAACGCTTACGCGGGCTGGAGCATGTATTTACGAATTGAAGTGAATAAGAGATGTCATTATGGGAAAGGTGTGATTCTCCTTAATTTCCTCTATGAAGCCCGCGTTTCAATGGAGGCGAAACGCAAAATGGCTGCCGTCTGCTGTGCTTTGTCAGTGCAAATTAAAGATCCCCAGGTGATCAAAATTTTTCCGGAGACCTCCACTATGGCGCCTCTTTCTCTGTTTTTTCTGTATTCCCCTTTTTATTCCTTCCACTACGGCGTGGCTTTTGATCCATCGACATAGGTGAGAAGTTACTGTGGCATTTCCTTTCCTCAAAACCAATCATCCATTAAATATTTATGGTGAGGTGATTGGAGTAGAGCCCTACTGGCCCCTTCTCCTCACATTATTAGGCGGAGCACCTATTCCGAGGCTTCCTTGGCAAGCAACGCTGCCCGTGTCCGTAGAGACAAGGCTTTTTGGGCCTTGAGGTCTTGACAACCGAGCAGGGCTCCCTCCCGGTTCTCTCTGGTGGGGTTGGCGGGTGGATAGTTGAGTTTGGCTTACACGTCCAAACCAAGTGGAAGGTGGAACGGCAACATTTCTGTGGCACAGCGATGTTCACAAGATAGGCATGTGCGTGGACGGTCACTTCAGCAGCGCAACGTCCCTACGGTGTTATAATCTCACATCCTGCGGTGTGGACTGATGGGCCGTCTCAAGCAAGTATGACTTTCCTAAGCTGGGCGATGTTCCACCCATCACCAAATAATTGGCTCCTGTGTCGACTAGTGCGAGGACATGACGTGCATCCATAGCTGGTTCCAAGTCACTTGTCCTGGCTCTTCCCTTGCACGTCGTTCTCGGTGCTGAGTCTCGGCTTCACCGCGAATGCGAATGGTGGGTTGGGCGCGTCCGCGGGGTTTGTCTTGGTGGTGGCGTCGTCCTCAAATCGGTTCTCGCCGTGGTCGACCTTGTGTTTCTATGAGGCGTCGGCGTAGAGGATGCGGTGTCTTCATGGGGAGTGCTCACTGGAGGTTCTTCGTCGCATCGTCTGGAAGCAACCTGACCTTCACAGGATGCTTTGTTTAGATTCCCTAAAAGGGCTTGGATACCTTCCGCGGGCATTCGCTGCGTAGCTGGGGCATGGCGACGTAAACCGTGCAGCTGACTACGGTGGCGTTCAAGGACGATTGGATAAGTAATCTTTCTGATGTACGTAGTTGAGAATCGCTCCAGGTCGTTGTCCGAGGTGAGGTCCCGGTAGCGTCTCATGGGAAGCCTCGAGGGGCCATGCTTTGGTATGGAAGCCGCCGTGGTGGCCAAGTGCTTATGGTGCACGGATGCTGGTGCAAAAGACGCGGGTTAGATTCAGGCAGCGGCGCTTGATTTTTGATGTCCGTGTACTGTTTGATGTCAGCGTACACTAATGAACCGGAGGTGGTCAGAATTATTCGGAGCCCTGTTAAAATAAGCCCTATAAAACTAACCCACACCATTTTTGTATGGGCAGTGACATATGTATGTCTGGATTCTCCGCAGCCGAGGCGGAGGGGTCGGCCTAGTCAACTTCTCTTGAAAGGTCAGACTTTGTTAACGTCGCTGGCGGAAGCATGGGCGGGCGGGTGGTTGGCCGTGGACGTGAGGGTGATTCGTAAGGCGCGATGTTTTGACCAAAATGGCGCCTTTCGCTGCGCAGCGCGGATTTGTAGCACATACCATGAGGCTCTTATTTTGGAATCTTCATTTGGATCCAACTTCACGAACCGTGTCCATATCCGACTCAACCTGAGGCGGCAAACAATACTGCAGGCGGTGGCGAAGCTCCTCCCGGGCGATCTCGCGTATGATGTTCCGTAAACTGTGATTGGTGGTCACTGTAGTATCAGCTTGGCTCGTGGAGGATACTGCTAGCATTTGCTCTTAGTACCGATATCTGTTGTAGATGGCTTTCTAGCCATCGTAGGCACCCGGAGAAGAACCAGGATAAGTTTTTTTCTGATGCCCCTCATCAAGAACGCAACATCTCCTATATGTTGTTAAGTCTTAGCGGCCACATAGACGGCAGAATACTTCTATATACGTAACGGTTTTCTCATTTGGCTGTTGCACACGGGACAGCACAACCAGCTGCTCTCTTTCTTTCCAGACTAAGGTTGCGAAAGTCGCCAAGAACTCCTCTTGGAACCATATCTGCGTCGCCAAGGAGTTTCGTAGTCGTGTACCATGTCCAGGATAAGCCGTTTAGATCGAAGACGTCTCCCACTTTCGTCTGAACACCATCATCATCACTCTGACTACGCTAACAGCAGAGCAAAGGCCTTCCCATGTCTCTTCAGTTAACCCTGTCTTTTCCAACTGCGGCCTCAGTATCCCCGCAAACTTCTTAATCTCATCCGTCCACCTGAAATACTGCCGCCACTTACTGCGCTTGCCTTCTATTGGAATCCACTCCGTTGCCCTTAACTACCTGCGGTAATCTTGCCTTCGCATTACGTGCCCTGCCCACACCCATATCTTCCTCTTGATTTAGACTAGGACGTCATCAACCATCGTTTGTTTTGCTCATTCACTCTGCCGGTTTTCATTCTCTTAACGTTACACCTATCATTTTTCTTTTCATCGCTTGCTGCGTTGTCTTCAACGTAAGCTGAGCCATTTTTGATAGCGAGCACGTTTCTGTCCCGTAGGTGAGTTCCGGTAACGTACAGCTGTTGTATACTTTTCTCTTGAGGATATTGCTGAACTGCCGTTCATGGTCGGAGAGAGCCCACGATATGCGCTACATGCCATTCTTATTCTTCTAGTTATTTCTCGCTCATGTTCCGAATCAGCGGCCACTACCTGCCCTAAGTAGACTTAATCTCTCACCACTTCGAGCACCGCGCTGCCAATTGTGTACTGCTGTTTCCGTGCGAGACTGTGTTCCACATTACTTTCATTTTCTGCATAATAATTTTAAGGACTACCGTTCTGCTAGGTCTGGCGATACCAACTTTTGAATGCGACCAAACGCTCAAGTTTGTCCAGCCATTCTTCGGTATCGTCGTCCGGGGAACCCTTGAAACAAAGCGGAAATCAGGTCTGTTGCAAAATAAAAGAGGCTAGTATAGTCTTCGTTGACGTGAGCTGTGTTGAGTGCTTCCGTGCTCGCTTGCGGTCCGGAAGTCGTCCGTATTTACGTGAACTCATCTGGATGCAACTGCTTCGCAGTGCGTACTCGCTTCAGACAGCTTCTGAGGCTTTTCTGGATTCTGCTAGTTCCGGATAGCTCGGGTTGCTTCGTCGGGTCTGGGGTGGTGAGGGTGAAGACAACATTCGTTAGCACCACTTGGTACGGCTCAAAACCAATAGACAACTTTTAACGTCGCTGGCATCCGTTGACATCATGAATGCAGTGCAGGGACACCAACGTCAAGGCATTTCACATCCAAGGGGTCATGTTGCAATCTTCAGAGACCCAAAGTAATCATTGCATTTATATGGCGATATTCTACCACTCTGTGGTTTTTTCTTACCCAATACATCAAGCATCAAGATCTTGTTAGGATTTGGCTGCTTTAAAGAAGGTAATTTTTTCTTGGTATAACGATTTCAAGTTATTCCTCTGTTATCCACACTTTAAGGGCTTTGCATTGATTTTTAAAACTTTCAAGTGATATTTTACTGCCAATGCACTACTTCTAGATGTCTAACCGGCTCACTTGGCATGTGTGAAGCTTCCCGCGATTGGAATTCGAACACTTGGAGGCGCGAATAGATTAGATTGGCTACCCACTTTACGAGGAGACTATGCTATCACCGCAGCCAATCGCGCATCGTGTTAAACTGAAACACGACCTCGCAATGTGCATTGCATATTGTCTTCTTCATCAACTTCCCTCTGCAGCGCTAACAGATCAGTTCAAATAAGCTTCGATCAGACTTAACCGGAGTCTAATCCCGTTGCCAGGCGTGCCGACAAACCCCCAAATCGAAACCATAACCCAAAAAGGGTAAATGCATGCTTTCGCGCATCTACTCTGTTTAGCTTCGTTAAAAGCGTGCCATTTTTAAACATAAACATACTTAAATCAATGAATGAAGGTATCATATGTCTCTTGTGTATTACATAACCAAGGCCTAACATTCCAGCCAACGGTGGTTCACACCCCGATATAGCACCGCAAGAAACATGCGTTCTTTTTTAAGGGATTATTGAAGCTATAAACTTAAATATGGCAGGTGATTATTTACCTAGTTTTCAATGACTCTTTAATTATGAGAGTCACCTTGATAGCAAAATATTAACACATCAATTGCTGCCGCTGCCGGCAGCCGTGGCCGTTTATTTATGATATTAGTGAATATCTAGATCTCCTATCTGCAGTCGGTCTCGCGTGTACACGCAGATGATGTAAAAAGTTTATGTTAGCAACGCTACCTAAACCTAGATTACGCTTGTTTTCCGTGATCAATTCCAAAGATTTATAAAGAAAGGAAACGAAGTTCAAAACGCTCCGTTTAGGAAACCGGTAGATAACGAAGAATACATTCCTGCCGCTTCGGAACGCCTCATTTGTAACGTTCTAGCCGGCTGTCAAGAGCAGGGAAAAGAGCGCCTCATTTCGTGATACATGACGGTACTCAACACTCACCAAAAGCAAATAGCGTATTGAAATGGTTCCTTTGGTAATTTGTCACGAAAGCCAATCAAGAATGCGGCATTTGAACGTGTTTTCCTAAGGTCACGAAGCCGCCGCCCCGTTCATTAGAGCAGTTCTGCACAGTTATATTGCTGCGAGAGAGGCGCATTGCTTTAGTACTATTTTTATACCAAGTTTTGGCAATCTTTATACCATGGAAGCGAAAGTTCATTGAGCAAAAATTTTTTCCCACTCGTCACATTTCGTACGCAAAATTTGCAAATAAAATAAAAGAAGGACGCAGGTTTGCTTTTTCTGACGAGCTGCCGCTTATGCCTAAGAGGGCAAATAGATTTCGGCCATATTTGGACATCGATTTTTAAATAGGCATGGGTATTAGCGGCAACTTGACATCAAGGCTGTCTTATCTATGGCTGCTATGCAAGTTACACCAACAAGTCTCGATCCATCAGTTTACTTGGAGAGAATCTCCCATTTCGCGTTCTTACAAATTTTCACGTCTGGTACATTCCCAATGCTTGAGGTACGTCCAGAAATTTCTTCAGTATTGGACACAAGTTTACATTCAAAATACAGGATTCCAACAACTGCGCTTTTACCAGCACAGTGTCATGCTTTGTTCGCGTTTTGAACTGCGCAACTAGATTCTCGCTACTCTTGTTCTTCTTGAACATGTAGCATCATGAACACCACCTTAATTTCAACGTTTTTATTTCAGGAATACTGCGGCGGAACTGTTACCAGTTGCTCCAGATTAAAATGCTGCTTCTTCAGTGCATCATATCTGGATGATGTTGCAGGGTTATGACATTCTGAGTGCCTTATTTGGCTCCTTGAAAAAAGTTTAAATTTTGAGCAAATAACCTAAATTCTTGCTGCAGTGCTCATCTCTTTTCGTTAGTTTTCGTGAACTTTTACATAAGTTGCACTCTAGCGCAACGGGCTGGTTTCAGGCTGCATAGATGCAACCATCCTCACTAAAGCTGAATCATACCGGTATCTTGGAATCCATATCACGAGCATCCTCACTTGGTCCGAGCACATCACGAAGATTGCTGCTGATGCATCGAAAACACTCGGCTTTATCAGACGTCACCTCAGTTTCTCCCCTTCTTCCATTCGCAGCCTAGCCTACAAAACTTTCGTCCGTAGCAAACTTGAATTTGCATCCCCAATATGGAACCCACATCAAGCCTGTTTAATAGCCAGCCTAGAAGCCATCCAAAACCGTGCAGCCCGCTTTATTTCCTCCAGCTATGACACCCGCTCTAGCATTAGCAAAACAAAATTATCTGCCGAAATCGAGCCTCTCGCGCATAGGCGTAAAATTGCCCGTTTATCATTATTGCATAAATTGTACTATTGTTTTCCCTCACTTCGAGACTCCCTTCTGCTCCCTTCCCTCCGAACATCACGCCGTGTTTTCTACTCCATGAGCATCCTAAGACTCCATGGCTCCTCAAAGGCATTTAACAAGTCATTTCTGCCTCTTGCCATTGAAGAATGGAATTCACTACCCGAATGTATTGTCACTGAACGCGATGCTCTTAAATTCCGCCAAATGCTGTCATTTCAATTGAAATCCCAATGTGGGTAACTGTTGCCTTCGCGTTTTATTTTTATGTTATGATTGTTTGATCTACTACTGCACCTGTCTGACTTATTTATAAACGTGTATTTCTTTTTTTCTCTTTCCCAAGCAACGATTGTTTCACTGTATACTTTTTTTTCACTGAGTACTTTTTTATGAGAAGCATATTAATAGAGCTACACTACAGCCCGTCGAGCGCGGCGGTGGGGCTACCATTGACCTTTAGCGTGACCACGTGACACCACGTGACAACATGATGTCACAGCAGAGGAGAGATGGGCTGCCGGCTCGCGCACTCGGCCGCGGCGGTGGAGGCTCCACATCAGAGGCGTGGCGGCTGACCACGTGACAACATGACGTCACAGCAGAGGAGAGATGGGCTGCCGGCTCGCGCGGTCGGCCGCGGCGGTGGAGGCTCCACATCAGAGGCGCCGCAGCTGACCACTTGACGCTACAGCAGCGGTATAAAGCTGAGCTTACCTCAGATTTCCAATGTACTTTCTATGGGTGCCAAGAATGCTGTTGTAGCCGGTGCTAGGGCAGCTGTTGTACACTCTGCATTGAATTCACCAATGATCCCGTATATAGCTGCCACGGCAATCCTTGTTACACTTCTAGTGGTTGTATTAAAATGACCAAGTATTGAATCAAGGAAAGCCATGTATTACCAAGCCTAGCCATCAATATGCTTCGCATCTGACTAGGCTTAACCTTAGCTAAGCCTCAGCCATTTTTTTCACTCTGTTTTTTTCACTGTTTTACTGTATTTTTTTGACCCAATAATGTCATTACTTGTTTCTATGTTCGCCCCCGCCCCCTTATGTAATACCCCGCCAGGGGTCTTTAAGGGCCAGTAAATGGTAATGATAGATACACCGTCCCCATTCAGTGCCTCTTCTTCGCAGCAATGCGGGCCCTATGAGCGCTGGCTTACTATGTTTCCCGTATGTGTTCTAGTAGTGTTATGCGTCGGAATTGCTGTGCATTGTCGCTGTCGTGCGTAATATACTGGAACTAAACTTACGCGCCACTGTAATCTGTTTCCCAAATTCTTTTCTGTGTTAGTTTCGACGTTTTTCGATTTTTATAGGCATAGCAAATTGTCTCTATAACTAGTACGTTTAGGAAAGAAAGCAACACAGCGTCAAAGTGGCTGCGGTGATAGTTACAAAACGCAACAACTTCACCGTAACACGAATGCTGTACACTAATCTGCAAACGTACGAGATACGTGTAAGCCTCTGCTCAGAGTGCCACCATTGCTGATAAAGGGGACGGAGCAGGGACGTTCTTTTTTTGAAGCCGAGAACCCATTCGTAGCGCTGGCGAAACAGACCAGAGCGCAAGCGTAGGTAGTGCAACCGGCGTAGACTGCTTTGTAAGCTGAGGCACTTCAAAGCAGTTGCACAAGCTAAGGCAAGACGCTCTCCAAGGAGACGCAGTGCCACAAATGTAGAAAATACCACGTTAGACCATGCTTTCAGCGACATCAGTTCAGACTGAATGAAGCCTACAGGTTTATTTTTTTTTCCTTGTTGAGGACTTCGGTATAAAAACGATATTTTAACTTCAGTTCTTTACGATGGAGTATAATGTCGTGGAAATAACTTCACTAATAATCGCCTTTTACACAAGGGTGTTGAAAATATTTTTGGACGCTTTTCCTCGCAAATATCTACTGAAAATATTAGGAATGTTGGCAATGTATAAGCGGAGGTGCTCAATGAGTGTTTATTATAGGGTTGCTATTGGAATATTTCGTCTAATAGAAAGGACCCTAGAACGAGCCACTATTATTCTGCAGTTTTTTTGTAGCAATAACTGCTTTAGTCTTACATATGGCCATGAGTAGCACGAATGTGTCTGCATTTAGTGTGCATCGCTGAGAATACAATTATGAAATGAAGTTTATTTTTCAACGCTTTACATTGTTAATGGCCGCACTGACAAACATTTGGGATGACAGCTTAACAAAGCCAGTCAACCATTGCGGCAGCAGCGACATTTCGTACAATGTGCAATGAATAAAAAATGGAACCAACGCAAGTGACAAATGCAAGCAATAAGATATATGCATTCGGTTCATGGACACAATTTATCCTACAAAGAACAAAAGGAAGTTATTGAATATAAAACTCCGCAACGAACATAAGTAAATACTACACCTGAAATTGCTTGGGGGCAACTTTATCTGCTTCTTTGAGCGAGCACCCATACTTCATCCAGAAGACATGCAGCGACGCGGTAGACCATGACGAATTGGCCGGGCGGGAAGTGCTGCTCCCGCACGAAGTCGTCGCTCAACTCGCCTCGGAGAACAGCATGCACTCGCCGCTGTAGCACTGCGTCCAATGAGTGGAAAGCAACAAGAGGTCGTACATGCCAAAGGACCACGTAGACGATATCCAGCTGCAAGGACGAGCCTTCCTGGTATTCCGTATGCAGACAGGCATGGACGGCGAATGCATCGATAGCCCAAGCGAGTACCCCGTCATGGGGGCCCATTCGCAAAGCGGACGCCAAGCGCTCCAACCGCGCGATGCACTCGTCGAGAGTCGGTGCTTCGCGGAGGCGGTACAACTGCCACGTCCATAAGTGCAGCAGTGGCAACAGCCAGCCATCAACATACGCTACGCAACGCTCGAGCTCTTCATAAGGTTGGATGACGGAGATATCTTCGCATATAGTCCCTGGGATCCTTTGCACAGACGCCTCTTGAAGGCGCGGAAGCCACGGAATATTGATGCTGCTTAGAGTCAACCGTTGCACTAGTGTCAGGGTGTTCAGCGTCATATGTAGCCTCGTTAACAAGTTGGCCGCCATTGGGAGTGACAGCGCGACCTTTACCTTACGAAAGGCTCTCAGACGGCAGTCCTCTCTCTGCTTCCGAGAATTGCGGCTAGGTTTGATCATTGACAGAAAAGACGCTGTCCGGTCGATCGTTTGCTGACCGCTTTCCGCGCAGGCTGCTGGAAAGTTGTGCTGTGAGCGGCTTTCTTTGCGACCAGGGTTTTAATGTAAACTCATGAGTCAATATCAGTGATGTCGCCAGGGCTGCGATGCTGCTTACTACTGTGCTCACATACTGGTGACACCGCGTATTTCAACGCAGCAATGCGAGCAATGAAGTCGGCTTTATCACACGATATCCTGACGTGTCACGCCCATTTCAAGCGTGAAACTTGAATACTTCGGAGGCAATATTGCAATATTGGAAGGTGAAAACCATACGCAAGGTAGAATAAAAGTAATTGAGTCAGTATATAAGAAACGTCCTCGACCACATGCAGTCTGTAAGCAACGCATGGCTCGGCCTATGGCACCTTCATTATTTAGGACGTGTGTCCCAGTTATAGCGTAAACAGGAGCTTTCTGTTAGTGTTTGAATTCTGTTCTCAGCAAAAAGAGAAATACAGCCTTGTTATTTACCTTCAGAGCAAGTACGTCCCGTCCTTGTGGTTTTCGCACCTTGAGAGCTAAAGTTATTCCTACGTGCTAATTTGATGCATATCTAAAAGGAAGCTGATGACGGCGGGTAGTAAAATTTAAGGCTTTATATATATTTTTATGTGTATTGTACACTGAGCGGCAAAGTACTTGTTTATTGCCGAGACATTTACCGTTAAACATTGAATACTTTCTCTCCCACTTTTTTCAATCTCTTGGCGTCGATATTGGAGCCGAATGTTCTTCGGATTCTGTGGCCACTGAACGGAATGGCAGGGCGGTGTGGTCTAGCAGCAGGGATCTCCACACAAAGCCATCAACGTAATCGCAGCTTTCGTGTGGAAGGCCGCGTGTGTCTTTCGCGTTCGTAGGTATAGCGAAGGCTAAGGCCGTGACGTACACTTGATGGACTGCACTGGCATGAGCTGTGACTTCCGATGACTAGACAAAAGGCTGTAGCTTGCACTTTGTGTATGCAAGCTTGCTTGTTTTTGAGCTTAATTCGCGATATCTCGTCAATTTCTGGTGCGGCTGGTTGAGTCATAAGGCTGAAGAAACGCCGCGGCAAAAGTTTGAACAACTTTATCCCGGTCGGAGTGCGGCGAAAACGATGGGCGTCGGCCGTGGTGCGGGACAAGTTCGGCAACAAGATGGTTGCCCTTTAGTCGCGCGGCGAACAGTACACGAATCATATGCTGCCAGTGGATCGTGTTGTGCCAAGCTCTTATTATGGGATGTTTAGACGCAGTATTCCGTGTGCGTGTGATCGTAAACTGAACGCAGGGAGCTATTTCCAGATGCCAATAACCCAGACTATATCCCAGGCAGCTCATCGTGCCAAAAAAAAAAAACACAAAACTTTTGCTGCCAGTCGCCTTTGGCGGTCACAGCCAGCCACTAAGCTCGACGTTTGAAGGAGCACTCTTTTTACGCAAAGCGTACGCAGGACGCATAGTTTTTGTTATTCTTAATTTCGTGAGCTTGAATAAGTGTCTTTTCAACAGGGGTGTTAGAAAACGATTCTGCATCGCCAGCATCTCGGCAGTAATGCAGTGTTATTTCCCAGACTTCTTGAATTTTTCATTTATGACAGATCAGAACCTGGCGAAAAGAGAAAATTCCACAGTAAAAGCCACTTTTATGAAGCAAAATGAGGAGCTCTCACATATACAAAATTTTAAAATAAGCAGAATAAAAATTACTTTGGTGGGCAGAGAAAAGGAAGATTTCATTGGAATCTCGAGCAACTCGTCTCTGCGTGTGTGAGTGGAGTTCTGCCAATGCCAAAAGAGCTAATAGGATTCTTCCGGATAACTCCTGTGAAGAGAGACCTCATTTTTGAAGCAGCGCAACAAAGACGGGACGTGGAAACTGAGGGGTAAAGACAAACAGGCGCTGACTAACAACTGCGTTTATTGAAAAAAAACACAAATATATAGACAGAGTTAGGAAAGATTAATCGCCACCATAGTCAACTCATGCCACATGTGACGCCAGATACCCAATCTTCCCTTCGGAAAGGGCGACCGATGGGCAACTAATGCACGTTGCGCCCTTCTCACGTATAAGAAAAGCTTCAATATCTTCTCGCGTCATCTTATCACTATGGCGGAACACGATGTTGGTGTTCTTATAGTCGGGGGTACATTTGCATTTCTTGCAACGGAATGCACATTTAGCGAGAGGGTCTCCTTCTGATTTTCTTTTTTCGTAATCTTTTTCATGCTTACATTTGCACTTTCTGCAGTGGACCGCCACGTGTGACAGGGGGTCTTTTTTTCTGGTGTTCTCATGTTCTATGAGTCGCTTGTTGATGCATCTTCCTGTTTGCATCAACAAGCGACTCATGGAACATGAGAACACCAGAAAAAAAGACCCCCTGTCACACGTGGCGGTCCACTACAGAAAGTGCAAATGTAAGCATGAAAAATATTAAGAAAAAAGAAAATCAGAAGGAGACCCTCTCGCTAAATGTGCATTCCGTTGCAAGAAATGCAAATGTACCCCCGACTATAAGAACACCAACATCGTGTTCCGCCATAGTGATAAGATGACGCGAGAAGATATTGAAGCTTTTCTTATACGTGAGAAGGGCGCAACGTGCATTAGTTGCCCATCGGTCGCCCTTTCCGAAGGGGAGATTGGGTATCTGGCGTCACATGTGGCATGAGTTGACTATGGTGGCGATTAATCTTTCCTAACTCTGTCTATATATTTGTGTGTTTTTTCAATAAACCCAGTTGTTAGTCAGCGCCTGTTTGTCTTTACCCCTCAGTTTCCACGTCCCGTCTTTGTTGCGCTGTTTCAAAAATAAATACGTACCAACTTGCCCAAATTTCTGCTTTACTCAAGAGAGACCTCGACTCCTACAAGAAAGGTCCATATAATGAAACAGAATAAAACCTTTCAGTTTGTTGCGAACTCGACAAAGTTCCAAAGAACATACAGAAGGGATTTGCACTCCTTATTCAAACTAACTGTATCACTGTAGAGTTCTGTAATATTCTGAGTGCCATTCATTGCAGTGGCTCGGCGTAAAAAGGAAGAACATGACAAATTTTTTCCTGCGAAGACCCTGTTTCGAGTAATGCATTCTTTGGTGCTATTTCTTGCACTTAGCAAACGGGCATGCTGTATGGGCCTCGGTGTTGACACTGTAGACGATTAGTTCCCGTATATCCCTCGGGCTTTGTACGTTCCTTTGAATAAGTCAGCGTAGCCGCCCTCCGTATCAGCTGCTTCCAACTAGGACAGGAGAACGAAGGGGATGCAGCGCTGTACGACGTAATTTCGTCCGGCGAACATGCTGATATAGTGCTGCATCAGAAAAATGTTTTTCTGAACAGAAGATCGCGCACACTTTAAGGTATTGGCGTACGCGAGTTGAGTTCGAAGCTAGCCTCGCGTGGCGCAGTGTAGGCATGCTCGTTGTAGCTTACACCCTGCTTGGATCGCGACAGCAGCGTCACATTGGTTCAGAAGCATGACAATTTTATATGGATATGTTCCGCGCTTTCCTTGTTCAGTCTATTCTAGCAGAGTTGGACGCGCTATCGATGAACAGAAGCCGTTCTCTCTAAATTGCGAGGCAATCAGGATAGCCTTAAAAGAAACTTTCGTAAAGTGAAGGACCAGTGATGTTTCTGCCCACGAAAGTTCTAAAGAAAAGTTGTCTATTCTGTATAATGAGTCTATTGAGTTGTCTGCGCCTAACGTTGCTCTGGTGCTAGGTTATAGCTAGGAGAACAACTGATCTTTGACATTTAAATCTAAGCTCCCATTGACTATGCATGCGTCAGATATCATCAAAAGTGTTCTAACCTCGACTGAAGGATGGCGAATTTAGTAAATCTGTAGCCTCGGAAAAAAATTAGAAGTGCAACGTTATTGGCATCTCATTTAATTGGGAGGAAACTGTGCAGTATTGCATGGTTCTCCTATCAACATTTCTACAGGAATGCTCCAAACTGCAATGCTTAAGAAAAATTAGGTTTTTAAGTGCGTGCTGCGCTCTCATCGGCTAGCATGTCATAGAAAACAAATCTGACACTCTTTTGACAATTAACAGCAGATTGTAGCGCAATCTTCAAAAATGCCAAAAATAGTGGCGGGGAAAATTTTGTTTCAAAAGAACCCGCCGGTCCCGGATTTCTGGGTATGTTCCTAGGCTTAAAGTGTTCGAAGGGTAGCCTGGAGCCATAATAAATTTTCTTGCTTCATACAAAACTTGCTTTTTTTCATGGATTCAATACCTTTTTCGTGTAGCTGTTAAGCGCGTCATGTAGCGTATTTAGCCGATTCTAGCACATATTTTTGCATAAAAATCCATCCTCAAAGCAGCTCGCGCGTAAGAACCGATTATAAAAGCTCGCTGAGAACTACAGTATTGTCGTTAGCATCACCAGACGGCGTTGAGGCCTTTTCGCGTTTGCATGGTAATCATCTCATATATAGACGCTGAGCCCTAATTAGTATACTTCCGTGTGTAGGCAAGCTTCGTTTTCTAACAACTATTGCTAATTGATGCACCGAGTCGCGAGAAGTACTCGCCATACCGGCTTTTGGCCCTGCTAAGAAAAATAGAGGTGCATTTCTAAAACATAAGTTACATATATTTATTCACATGATTTGCACGAAAGAAATTAACCACAGGTCATATACGTCTCTCACTCGCTCTGACGGCTGCTTTTCCCAACGAGCGCTCGCTATCGTCAGAGATAACTTCCTGTTCGTGACTCGTATGTCCCCTGAAATCCGTAGCGTACATCGGCCCGGAATCTGAAGCGACAGGACCGCTTGCAAATCCGTTTGCCGCCAATCAGATCAATGCGACGTATCGCTGGCGAGTGCAGAAAGCGATGAAGACGCACTGTGTATAGCCTTTCGTGTCCATATGCCCACGCGTACTCGCCTATAAATTATGGTCTTACGCATCTTTTACGTCCAGGTGCCCCGCGCTGCAATGTCGGTCAATAAGCATAAAGGGAGGAAAGGTGAGCAATTGTAAAACCGATGCGAGCATCGCTTACTGATTCTGGACAAAATTCGCTTTCTTCACGTGCGCATTGAAATTGAGGCTGCTTTACAATCGCATAGATATGGTCAAATAGTTATGGCCCGCGGGTATACGCTTTAGATGTACCCCCAGAAAGGCATCGTCGGTATTTATTGGCATCTGCAGGAGCTTGAGCCCATCGTGCGTTGCGATTAAGGCGAACTGCACAGCGCAGGCGCAAAAGCGTCGCCACACAGTGGTGACGAAAATTAGGTGAAATACCTGGCGCACAAACTATTTAAAGCATAATAAGCTTAATCAAACCTCAGGACTCCAGGACAACAAGCAATCAGAGACAAACGCAGTACTTAACTCAGAGGTAGATTTTTTTTTCAAAGTGAGCAGTCAATTTATAGGTGCATGAAGCGGTCGCAAATGCGCATGTCACACAGGGATATAGAAATTTGCAAATAAAAATATCTAGCCGCTCCAACGCACGCGTTGCATCCACTTAACATGCTATCCATTGTGAAGCATGGCATAATCTTGCAGGTGGAACTCAAAAAGTTTGACTTCAGAACTAATGGAGCCTGTACATAACTAGCCTAAAAACAAATCAGTTTCAACAAAGAATGGTAGATTTACATGTGTTGCAATGTTTTGTTGGGTTTGTTGCGTTCTTCTTCAAAAAATTCGCTTCCTCTATGAGCCTAATACTAATGCAACGGCTATTCTGGCCTATGTGTGTGAGGCCGCACGACAAAGGAATCTGATATAGCATGCGAATCTTGCAGGGAACAAGCCCTATTTGCTTGGTTTATGTCGCAGCCCCTCCCGCTTTCTCTGAAGAGCTGCTCTTACCTTGTCACGTTTATTACGAGTGGAGAAAAGTACATTTTCGCCATACTTGGTCCCCACTCTATTAAAACAATGCGACCAGGAATATACATTAGGCATAACAGCAACCTTCTTCGTTTTTTCGGTTCTACTATGCTGTCCCGTGCATCTGAACGCTCGCGGAACCCACGAAGCACTTGCCCGAATTATTGAGTCAGGGAAACCTGCCTTCCTCCTCGTTTGGACTTGAGCTAAAAGAATACTGAACATTTGATGTGGACAACATTTTTCTAACAGCCATAAAAATACACCCTGTCACAATCGCACATTTCGCAACCTTCGAATCAAAAGATCAGTAGTTTAAAACTGGCTTTACATTCCTAGGAGAGAATTTCCAACACAGATGATTAGGCTTCAAAGTCAATTTCAAACCTTAGCATTCCAAGATAATTTGCTGAGGAATATTTTTGTAGGAACTTCATTGAAGAACTTCATCTGTTGTAAGTTTAGCGCTAATATTATTAAACATTAGTATGGTTATGCATATTAATTTTGCATTTGAACTTTCTACTCAGCCGGTCTAAGTCTTTGATGATGTTTTCAAATTCATCTCCTGAATGAATTAGTAAGGCAACGTCATCAGCGAATTGGAAATAGTAAGTTATTCTTTATTAAATATGATCCCCAGCTGATCCCAATCCACGCCTCCTAATACCTCAGCTAAACAGGTTGGTGAATAGCATAGGCGCGAGCGCGTCCCCTTGCCTGACTCTGCTCATGATGGAAGTATTTTTGCTGACTTTACGGCGGACAATGGTGGCTTTGCAGGCTTTATATATATCTTCCAGCATTTTTGCATAACGCTTTTGTACACTATGATTTCGCAGTGCCGGCATGACTGCTGACATTTCGGCTCTGTCAGATGGTTGAAAATGCGCTGAGTCAACAGCATTTGGCACAGTGAAAACAGGATAAGCGCGGCTTCATAATTTTACATAACCCGCAAGGGCACCTTGAATGTCGAGGCGAGGATGCTAGGCGCGACCACGGACTATCATCCCCCATACCGAAACTGTCATTCGCACTGTGGGGATAGGTTTTAATGTGAAGAGCAGAAACCATGAACGGTGGGGGTCGGGGCCATGGTCAACCTCCGGCCGACGGGCTCCCCGTCTCTCTGCCATTCGGGGGGCTCCGTGACGTTCCGGTGAATAAACGGTGCAACACAGGCGACATTTCAGGAATGGTCAGCATACCCAAATCGCATAACCACTACTACTTCCAAAAAACTGACCGGCCCTGAAAAGGAACCACACCGATGAAACCATCACCAGTACCCGACATGACTGTGACCACTTTCCTCGTTTCGTTGTAATTCACTCTGCTTGAGGGGATGTTTGTAGCGCGACAAAAACTGACAAGGGACAGAGGACGAACGGGACAAGCGCTTCCCCTCAAGCGCATCCCCTAAAGCAAAATGAACCAACTCGCTCGGCAAGCTCTTGTCCCGTTCGTCTTCTGTCCCTTGTCAGTTTTTGTCGCGCTACAAACATCCTCTCAAGCAAAATGAACCAACTCGCCCAGCAAAGCGCTTGTCCCGTTCGTCTTCTGTCCCTTGTCAGTTTTTGTCGCTCTGCTGGTCTGAACTATGAGGTATATAATGATTCTTCACTCCACCATAGGAAGGTGATCGTCTCGTTTTCGACAGCTAAATATTCAGAAATAACTGAAGCGCAAGAAGCACGTCTACATAAGGGAGAAACACGCACACGGAAAAACGCCGCACTCACAACTGGTTTATTGCAGCGAAGTATATTAAATATAAAATGTGTGTCACGATGGGCGCACAGGGTACACTATTACGTGCACGGAAAACGCAGTGGCGACATACACTTTAAGAAACATCTTGTGCTGGGCCAGAGTAAAGCCCGCGTTCCGCCCCGTAGAGGAAAGTTGAGGCATGGCCTACACAGTTATTAGCCCTTTTGCTTGTGTGACAAGCTTCCAGCAGTTCACGTACGTTTCCGTCGTTAGTTTAGAAGGACTTCGATTTGGGCTACATGGTGCACACTATTTGTGAACGGGAACGTTAGGGCCAACTGGATGTAGGAGAGCGTCTGTCTTGTGCTGCTCTTCTGTTCTGTTCGTCTGTGTATCCTCTAGTTTCGTGCGTCGCCTTCACCCTTACGTAGACTATTCACACTGTCGAAATCTGGCGAACGCTGCTGGAAAAGCACGCCTTCCGCAAAGAAATGCGCTTTTCTTATAATTTAAACCTCGGTAGTGCTTCCTTAACCGTGATCCACACATCGACGAAAGTCGTCGGCGCAGGATTTTCGCATGACAAGAATGTTTCATGCACCAACCCTGATAAACACTTCATATTGTGCCGGGTATGCTTTTTTTCTTTGTGTTTGTTTGCCCGAGAGAGAATTGCATGATTTGTCAAGCATTTTCGTGTCCAAAAAAATCCTCGGATACGACGAACCTGCTCGCAACATTCTTCATGTTGCGCGGCACTTTGTGCAGGTTGGGGAAGACGTCCAGCCGCAGTCTTTTCACCTTCTCTTCTCTGCAAACTCGTTGTGCCGGACCACTTGTTTTCAGGACAGTTTTGGCAACAGCCGTAGCAACCAACAAACCAACAAAAGCTATCCCGTAGCCAAAAATAATTGGGTCGCACAAATACGGTTATCCGATGATTATATGCTAGGATTACAGCTCCTTTTCTTTTGTATGCTTTCTTTCACTGTGTCTTTGTGTCTAACAAGCACAGAAAACGGTCCTGAATCGATGCCTCTCCAAAGGAGTTATGCTACACCACTTAATGCAAATAAATTGCACAAACACTTCAGATTTTCTCCGGACACCGCAAAAAGAATTTGGCCATTTTTGGACATCGATTTTCGGATAGGCATGGGTATTGCAGGCAACTTGACATCAAGGCTGTGTTATCTATGTTTATTATGCAATTGACACCTACAATTTTCGATGAATCAGTGATCCTTGACCCCGCCGCGGTGGCTGAGTGGTTACGGCGCTCGGCTGCTGACCCGAAAGACGCGGGTTCGATCCCGGCCGCGGAGGCTGAATTTCGATGAAGGCGAAATTTTAGAGGCCCGTGTACTGTGCGATGTCAGTGCACGTTAAAGAACCCCAGGTGGTCGAAATTTTCGGAGCCCTTCACTACGGCGTCTCTCATAGCCTGAGTTGCTTTGGGACGATAAACCCCAACAAACCAAACCAACCAAGCAGTGATCCTTGAGATAATGGGCCCATTTCGCGTTTTTACAAACTTCCACGTTTGGCACATTTCCCGTGTAAGAGGTACGTCCAGTAATTTCTTCTGTATTAGGCACAAGTGTACATTTAAAATACAGGATTCGAACAAATATAGCAAACGTGTTCTGCTGCAAGTTTTTCTATGCTTTCACCAGCACAGTTTCATGCTTTCTTCGAGTTTTGAACTGCGTAACTGCATTCGCGCCAGTCTTGTTCTTCTTGAACATGTAGCACCATGAACACCACCTTAATTTCAGCGTTCTTATTCCAGGAATGCTGCGGCAGAAATGTTAGCAGTTGGTGCTGATTAGAACTTTGCTTCTTCAATGCAACATATCTGGATGATATTGCAGAGTTATTACATTCTTGGTGCCTTATTTGGCTCCTTGAGAAAAGTTTAAATTTTAAGCAAATAACCTAACTTCTTGCTGCAGTGCTCCTCTCTTTTAATTAGTTTTCGTGAACTTTTACATAAGTCGCTTTCTACCGCCACGGGCTGGTTTTAGGCTGCAAAGAAATACCGTCCCCATTCAGTGCCTCTTCTTGGCAGCAATGCCGGCCGTATGAGCGCTGGCTTACTATGTATCTCGTTTATTTGCTAGTAGTGTGTTTGCGTCGGAATTGCTGCGCATTGTCGCTGTCGTGCGTAATTCACTTGAACGCAACTTACGCGTCACTTTCAGAAATTATTTTCTCAATTAGTTTCGAGGTTTTTTATTTTTGTCGACATAACAAATTGTCTGTATAACTTGTACGTTTAGGAAAGAAAGCAACACAACGTCAAAGTGGCTGCGGTGATAGTTACAAAACGCAACAAGTTCCCCGTAACACGAATGCTGTACACTAATCTGCAAACGTACAAGATACGCGTAAGCCTCTGCTCAGAGTGCCACCATTGCTGATAAGGGGGACGGAGCAGGGACGTTCTTTTTTTGAAGCCGAGAACCCACTCGTAGCGCTGGCGAAACAGACCAGAGCGCAAGCGCAGGTAGTGCAATCGGCTAGACTGCTTTGTAAGCTGAGGCGCTTCTAAGTAGCTGCACAAGCTTAGGTAAGATGCTCTCCAACGTGACGCAATTCCACAAATGTAGAAGATACCACGTTAGACCATGCTTTCAGCGATATCAATTGAGCCTGAATGAATTAAGCCTACAGGTTTATTTTTCCTCTTGTTGAAGCCTTTGATAAAAAACAATATTTCATCTTCAATTCGCAGTTTTACGATGAAGTTCAATGTCGAGGTTACAACTTTACTAATAATCAGCATTTACACAAGGATGGTGAAAGCATTTTTGGACGCTTTATATCCCAAATATCTAGCGAAAATTTTGTGAATGTTTGCAAAGTGTAAGGGAAGGTGCTCAATGAATGTTTATTATAATGTAGCTATCGGAATACTTCGTCTGATAGAATGAATCCAAGAGCATGCTACTGACAGTCTGCAGTTTTCCTTGGCAATTACTGCTTCAATCTTGCCTATGCCCATCAGTAGCACGAATGTGTCTCTATTTAGTGTGCATCGCTGTGAACACACTTAGGAAATGAAGTTTATTTTTCAACGCTTTACATTGTTGATGGCTGCATTGACAAAAATTTGGGATGACGGCTTAACAAAGCCAGTCAACCAATTCGGCAGCAGCGTCATTTCATACAATTTGCAAAAGAACGAATGCATGTGACAAATGCAAGAAATATATATATGCACTCCGTTCATGGACACAATTTATCCTTTCAAAGTAGAAAAGGAAATCATTGAATATGAAACTCTCAACGTACATAAGTAAATACTACACCAGAAATTGTTTGGGACAATTTTTTCTCCTTGTTTTTTTGAGAAACGATAACTTATACAAGCACAACAGCAGGCTAACGAATACTTCGACAGCACCATATTTGTTTGTGTCTACATTTGCCATAACATATAGTACAGGTATGGGACATAGCATATGTGTCGTCTCAGTGCATTTAAATGGGCGAACCTGTAGGTGACACTGATTGCTTATCAATACGAAGCTAAATGATAGACCTACATCTCCGCCAACTGTTGCGAACACTGCAGAATCAAGCTTATTATTATCAGTCACAGCCAGCAGTTGATCAAGCACGCGCAAGATAATGTTATTCCCATGACGAGTAGAAATAAGGTAGCGATACGACGTCAGCAAACATGAATCCAGTTAAAACTAATCAGAAGGTTTGGTTCCGTTGTTTTATGGGATTTAACTTTGCAATGAGACTCAAGCCATTAGGGTCGCCGTAGTGGACGGCTCCGGGTAATGTCGACCAACTGGAGTTGTTCACCGTGCACTGATGTTCACCGTGCACCGTGCACCGTGCACCGCCTCTAGCATTTTGCCTCGATCAAAATACGAATCCCGCGGACAGGATCGAACCCGCGTCTTTCGGGTCAGCACCCGAGCACCATATTTAGAGTGAGTTAGTGAAGAAACTTTCTTTCCGCCAGAAAAAGACCAGTGCCCCTCCGGGTCCGCACGCAGGCGTCCGGGGAGGGGCAGCGTAACCATAACTAGAGAGCCACCGCTGCGGCTTAAAATTCTATGAGCATAAAAAAGCATTATTACTTGATATGTGAACCGTTTCCGCGTTTAAGCGTTTCCGCGTTTGCATGGTTACCATCTTATATATAGACGCTACGAATACTAGATACTTTTGTGCAGGCATGCTTCGTTTTCGAACAACTATCGCCAATCGATGGACCGAGCTCCGAGAAGTACTGGCCATACCGGCTTTTAGACCAACTCAGAAAAATAGAAGTCCGTTTATAGAACAATAATACCTGTACTTACTGAAATCAGCTGCGCAAAAAAAAAAAAAAATTAACCCCGCCTCATATACGCGGTTCACTCGCTCTGAGGGTTGCTTTTCCTGACGAGCGCTCGGCATCGTGAGAGAGATTCTTAGCGTCGGAGACGCTGAGGGAGTGCCTGAAAAAGAGGCGGAGTTTCCTAGACTCCCTTAAACAGAACGACATCTGCCAGCCAAGCCGCCTGATAAATGCGGTGATAGCTGAATAACTCCCATTAGTCTTCGCTTCCTCACTAAGAACTGTGGCTGTCGGCAGCTTTATCCACTGGAACTGCCGAGGGATACTTAAGTACCTGGATGGCATATACAAAATACTCGAGCAGTAACAAACAAACATTTTTCGCTTCCAATAAACTCACTTAAACATAACGCATACACACTTTCTAAAAAAGTATGTAGTATACCGGAAGTACAGGCAAGGCAGTGCCCACTCATCAGGCTCCGTTGCTATTGTGATTCGGAATTTAATTTCCTATTAATATCATCCGCTGGTTACTGTAGTAGAGAAGGTGGCGATACAAATCAACTTTTGGCAGAGTAATAACAGTTCATTCCCTTTATATCGCACCAGGTGATCGCCTGCCATTGATGAATTTGAAAAACTTTAAAGTGTTGTTTTTGGGCGCTGCGGGTAAAAAGACACTCAAAAGAGGTCTAGTTCCTGGCAAAAAAAAATTTCGAGGACACTTTGGCAACTAAAGCGTTGAGAGGCGAAGCCCAGGACACTATGCCGTGATGACTTCCGGTGGATGGGATGTTACATCGTTCCCATAGCGATATTGATACCCAAATTATACATCTTTCGGGGGTCTTAAGTGTTAATTACGCTTTATTACATCTTTTCATATCCAATTCGACATAAATCCCATGCTCTTTCCGAGCATTCCGTGGTAATTTTCTCTTTGCAGTGACGACTTTCAGTGGATGTGACGTCACACCGTTTCCGTGGGTATATTGACGTCAGAGCTATTTCGACACAATTTCAACATTCTTGTCTTTTATTAATTACTAATTACTCTACAGTCATCAAACTTGGCTTCTAGGTACGTTTTTCCTCTATCTGAAGCTACCATTGGTTTTCTTCTATCTTTTTTAGTTCCCGAGTTAAACGCGTATGACAGGCTTTGTTAACGGACGGACGACAGTATGAGGGTTGAAAGGCTTTCGCCTGAAAACTTGTTGGTGAAGTTGGGCACCCAGAATTTTTGCGCGCATTATTATGAATAAAACCCAGCAGATGCGTATCCTCGCATGCGCGGCGTGGAAATGAAATCCGAGGCTGGCATCCCCGAACATTCTGTCACTGCAGAACGCGTCACTGAACATAAAGAGGGATGAAGCCGAAACCGCATGTGCTTTAATGATTCTATTCGGTCTGTAAGGTTTCCGATATGCAGCTTCACATATCATTTCACGCTGCTTATCGTTAAGGCGCAATATTGGCTTATGTTCCCGGGTTGCAGACCTTTAATATCTGAAAGGCGCACGTTTCTCGCTAGAAATCAGCATAACACTACAAGATAGCGGCTGATAATGTACAAGATTGAGTTTGCACTGGGACTTTGGAACAACGGTTTCTATTCAGCGCGTGCATATGGGAAGAAAGATCAGGAAGCATGACAGCGCTGATGTAAGAGCTCTTGAGAAGTGATATAAAAACCATCCGCACGTCGAAACACCCTACACAGCGGCAATGCCAATCTGCTACCCAGTACATAACGTGTAGATCCTCAGCGACCGGACAACGTCTTTCCACGCACTGCGTCCTTTTCGCTAAGATTTACGGCAGCAGCATGCGCTCCTATCACCGTCCCAGATTTCAAGTCCTCCAAGGCGGCCTTCTATCCAGAATGATAGGGACACAGGTACGGAGGCTGCATTTGTTGCTTGACGACCTGACGCCCGAAGACCTTTGCAGCCTACGGGATGCAATTATTTTCTGGTTCCCGGATCTACGAGACCTATCACAGCACAGCGTCCCATGTGCGATCTGCGAAGTTATCCGCACTTGCCTGCCCTTCGAAGAACTCTTGCGGGCAGTAGCTTTGATTCGCAGCTTCCTCATCCCGGAGCAGAACGTGCGTGCCTGGCACCTTTATCGCCTCCGCACGCACTGGACGTGGAATCTGGCGCCGCCTTATCGGGAGACATGGCATCCAATCTGCGATTCGAAGATCGCGACGCGACCGTCGCATGCACCTTGCGTGGAGGCGCCATCTACGCCTGCCTGCTGACGGAAGACCCGGAATTCACGTCCTCCGAGCAGCACGTCATCTACGTAGTACTGTGGCCCGGACAGCCCATGCTGGCATTCCACTCTCTGGGCAGAACACTCTGGTGGCGAGTGCATGTCGCTCTACGTGGCGTGGTGAGTGGCAGCGCCGTGCGGGTGGATGGTTTGCCTCACGGTGGGTTTAGCAGGAACGTGGGTGCCGCATTACCTCTGCTCGGCAGAAAACCTGAACCTCCACAGAACGAGTAGCGCGTAGAAGCTGTAGGTCGTTCGGCATCGAAATGGTGAATCCTGAACGTTTTCTTTTGTTTCCAGCAGTGATTGCCGCCGTGTATGAAACTTTATCCGAGAGAACAGTGCTTCTTACTGCATCACGAACTTTGGACTTGCCATGGTTAGAATAGTTATTAGACTGCTTCGTCACATTTTATGCTTTTGAAAACTGTGAACATGAATTCGCGTTTTATAGTTACCGGACTGATTCTTCATTCAACGCAATTTTTAATCTCTTTTATTGCTGACTATACCTCATTCGGTGGTGATAGATTTCCCGATCAAATGCCAACAACTGTGCGTATCGGGTGATACAGTGCATTTTGCGATAATCTTAGCACCTAGACCGTTCGTGATTGTCACCGCAGATTTCCGGCCTCACTTTGTCTTCCATAAAAAGTTACCTCGCGAATGATTGATGGACTACCGGGTATAATTTACATCGCTGGAGTATGTATTTCGAGTGTGTACTACGATTCTCGAAGACGTCTGGTTCTCTTCATTCATGATTCAATTCGGGCCGGAGCAGTGTGGCCGCCGCAGTGCACATTCTGATCACCACGGCCTCTCCCCGTAGACGAGTTGCTATCGGTATACGTTCCGTTCAGCATGTCTGAAGCAAATAAACACGACGATCTGGAAACACGTTTTTCTGTCCTTGTCTCGAAAATGATTATGTCGTGCGGCGTCGTGCACATGGTGCGGCCGCAACACAGTTCGTAGTGTAGTTCATATGACGGAACAACTGCTGAACGAAACACGGGTCCTTCGATGAATACTGATGATGTTGGTATGTGGTAGGAGCGGTGACAGGGAAAATTTCGTGTCCTGTAAAAAATTTTTGGATCCGCCATTCATAGGGGAGAATTCAGTGTGATAATTCCAGTAGCCACTATTAGTGGCTGGTATCAGTGGCAGTCCACTGTCTCGGAACGTACATAAAGTACAGAAGTTAGCACGACGCCTAGTATCTACTTATTGAGATAAGGGTTAGGGCAAAGAGAATTTAGCGCATGCACACAGATTGCCTGTTCATCATCTTTTGGAATGGCATGCTTTACAAAACTACTTTTATTAAGCAGCAAAATTTTCGGAAATCCTTTCGGAACAGTGTCGCGAAGCTAGCAGTGAATAAAAATAGAACGTTGATTCGGTTCGGGAATCTGCCGCTCTTGAAGCAAGAATATTGATAACCGAAGCCAGAACGCAGCGTTTTTCTACAAACTTGCTTTAATGAAAGGGGAGAACGCTGCAGGCGAGTTGAAACATTCCGCGAGAGGCCACTTGCTTCAACCGACCCGTAGCGTCGTTTCGCCAGTGATTATTTTATTTGTCAATTCATGTGTGCGTCTTCTTTGCATGCTGGACATAATGCACTCTAATGCATGTTGTATATAATGCATGGTGGATCTATTGCATGCTGGATATAATGCACTAGTTTCATATCAATCTAACGAAATTCAAGCGCTACATTTCATATGCAAAGTAGACTCGCACATCAATTCTCAAATGAAATAATCACTGGCGATAAGCGCTACGGATCGGTTGAAGCAAGTCTCCTCCCGCGGAATCATTGAATTATATCAAAATAAAGGTAGTGCATCGTTCATATCAAGGCCTGCCAATAATTGTCTGAGCGCATCTTTAAAACTTTTTGTTTGTTTCTTTTCTATTTACCAAAATCTTTCTCTAATATTTACTGTTCGCCGCTGCAGTGCTTGTCGCTGGAGGTTTTCGCCTCGGCTATGTTAAGCAAATATTCTTTGACTAGCGCTGTTTCGTTGCTTCTGTTCCTTTGCTCTGTAATGATTATTGGTCTCTATGATATTTCTTCTTCGACTGTTGCTAGCCTTTGCCTTGCCATCCACTCCTGTTTCAGCAAGTAAATCTGTCGCCAAGATGGAGTAATGCCATTAACACTAAGACGAAGAGATGGCTTTCCAAAATTCCACTTCGAATAAAATCTCTTGATAATCGCAAGTCTACGAGTGTGTACTGTAAAATACTGGTCTGTACTATGAAGTACATAATGCTTCTTCATTCTACCTTAGGAAGATGATCGTCGTCTTTTCGACAGCTAAATCTTCAGAAACAACTGAAGCGCAAGAAGCACGTCTACACAAGGAAGAAACACGCACACGGACAAACGCCGCACTCACAACTGGTTTATTGCAGCGAAGCATGTAAAGATAAGATGTGGGTCGCGATGGGCGCAGAGGGTACACGAATATGTGTACGGAAAACACAGAGGCGACATACATCTTAAGAAAGATGTATTGCGGCAGAGTAAATAAAGCCGGCATTCCGATCCGTAGAGGAATATTGAGGCATGGCAAAATCAGTCATTAGCCCTTTTAGTTGCGTGACAAGCTTCGAGCAGATCACGTACGTTTCCGTCGTTAGTTTAGAAAAACTTCGATTTGGGCTACAGTGTGCACGCTATTTGTGAACGGAAGCAATAGCGCCAACAGGATGCAGGAGAGCGTGTGTCCTGTGTCCTGCATCTGCTGCGTTCGTCTTTGTATGCGCTAGTTTCCTGTCTCGTCTTCACTCTCACGTAGACTCTTCACACTGTCGAAATGTCCCGAACTCTGCTGGAAGAGCAGGCAATCGCAACGAAGAGCACTTTTCTTATGATTTAAACTTCGTTCGTGCTTCCTTAACCGGTATATCACACATCGGCGAAATTCGCCGGTTCAGACAGCTTCTCAAGCTTTTCCGGATTCTGCTGGTTCCGGATAGCTCGGGTTGCTTCGCCGGGTCTGCGGTGGTGGGGGTGACGACAGCATTTGTTAGCACTACTTGGTACTGCTCAAAGCCAAGAGAGAGAGAGATAAAGAGAGGGGGAAAGGCAGGGTTAACCAAAAGCCAAGAGAGAAATTTTAATGTCGCTGGCATCCGTTGACATCACGAATACAGTGTAGGGACTCCAATGTCACGGCAATTCACATCCAAGGGGCCATGTTGCAATCTTCAGAGACGTAAAGTAATTATTGAATTTATATGCCGATATTGTACCAATCAGTGTTTTTTTTTCTTCCAAATACACCAAGCATGCCGCTAGCACGTCCAAGAAGAATCAAATCTGATTTACAGTTTTCCGCAAAATCTCAACCGTTTTAATAGGGCTGCGTTCAGTAACTTTTCCCGATACTCTTGTCTTTCTCAGGAGAGAACAGGCATGCCTTTATTAAGACACGCCTTAAAATGTCATCGAGAGATCATGTTTGGATATGGCTACTTTAAAGGAGTTATTTTTTTTTGTATAATGAATTAAAGTTATTCCTCTGTTGTGCACACTTTAAGGGCTTTGCATGGGTTTTTACAACTTTCAAGTGATATTTTACAGCGAAAGCACTACCTCGTGATGCCTAACCGGCTCACCTGGCTTGTCTGAAGCTTACCGCGATTGGGTTTTGAACACTTGGAGGCGTGAATAGATTAGATTGGCTACCCACTTTACGAGGAGACTATGCTATCACCGCAGCCAATCGCGCCTCGAGTTAAACTGCAACACGCTCACGCGCTGTGCATTACATGTTGTCTTCTTCATCAACTTTCTCCTGCAGCGCGAACAGATCAGTTCAACTCAGCCGCGATCAGAGCTTAGACGGAGTCCAATACCGTTGCCAGGCGTGCCGACGGACCAGAAAATCACACCCGTAACCCAAAGAGGCTAAACACATGCTTTCGCACCTCTACTATGTTTAGATTCGTTAAAAGCCGACCACTTTTTGACATTAACGTAATAAATCAATCAATGAAGGTGGCATAAGCGTCTTCTATATTACATAACCACAGCCTAACATTCCAGCCAACGGTGGTTCATACGCCGATATAGCACCGCAAGAAACATGCGTTGTTTTTTAAGGGATTAATGAAGCTATAAGCTTGAATATGGCAGGCGATTATTTGCCTAGTCCTTAATGACTCCTTAATTATGAGAGTCACCTTGATAGCAAAATATTAACACATCAATTGCTGCCGCTGCCGGCGGCCGTGGCCGTTTATTTATGATATAAGTGAATATCTAGATCTGCTATCTGCAGTCGGTCTCGCGTGTACACGCAGATGATGTAAAAAGTTTATGTTAGCAACGCTACCTAACCTTAGATTACGCTTGCTTTCCGTGATCAATTCCAGAGATTTATCAAGAAAGGAAACAAAGTTGAAAACGCTGCTTTTAGGAAACTGGTAGATAACGAAGAATAGATTCCTGCCGCTTCGGAACGCCTCAGTTGTAACGTTCTAGCCGGCTGACAAGAGCAGGGAAAAGAGCGCCTGATTTCGTGATACATGACGGTACTCAACACTCACCAAAAGCAAATAGCGTATTGAAATGGTTCCTTTTGTAATTTGTCACGGAAGCCAATCAAGAATGCGGCATTTGAACGTGTTTTCCTAAGGTCACGAAGCCGCCGCCCCGTTCATTAGTGCAGTTCTGCACAGTTATATTGCTGCGAGAGAGGTGCATTAATTCAGTACTATTTTTATACCAAGTTTTGGCAATCTTTATACCATGGAAGCGAAAGTTCATTGAGCAAAAATTTTTTCGCACTCGTCACATTTCGTACGCAAAATTTACAAATAAAATATAAAAGAAGGACGCAGGTTTGCTTTTTCTGACGAGCTGCCGCTTATGCCTAAGAGGTCAAATAGATTTCGGCCATTTTTGGACATCGATTTTTAAATAGGCATGGGTATTAGCGGCAACTTGACATCAAGGCTGCCTTATCTATGGCTGCTATACAAGTTACACCAACAAGTCTCGATCCATCAGTTTACTTGGAGAGAATCTGCCCATTTAGCGTTGTTACAAATTTTCACGTCTGGTACATCTCCAATGCTTGAGGCACGTCCAGAAATTTCTTCAGTATTGGACACAAGTGTACATTCAAAATACAGGATTCGAACAACTATGGCCAACGTTTTCTGCTGCAAGTTTTTCCTTTGCTTTCACCAGCACAGTGTCATGCTTTGTTCGAGTTTTGAACTGCGCAACTACATTCTCGCTACTCTTGTTCTTCTTGAACATGTAGCATCATGAACAGCACCTTAATTTCAGCGTTTTTATTTCAGGAATACTGCGGCGGAACTGTTACCAGTTGCTCCAAATTAAAATGCTGCTTCTTCAGTGCATCATATCTAGATGATGTTGCAGGGTTATGATATTCTTAGTGCCTTATTTGGCTCCTTGAAAAAAGTTTAAATTTTGAGCAAATAACCTAAATTCTTGCTGCAGTGCTCATCTCTTTTAGTTAGTTTTCTTGAACTTTTACATAAGTTGCACTCTACCGCAACGGGCTGCTTTTAGGCTGCATAGATGCAACCATCCTCACTAAAGCTGAATCACACCGGTATCTTGGAATCCATATCACGAGCGTCCTCACTTGGTCCGAGCACATCACGAAGATTGCTGCTGATGCATCGAAAACACTCGGCTTTATCAGACGTCACCTCAGTTTCTCCCTTTCTTCCATTCGCAGCCTAGCCTACAAAACTTTCGTCCGTAGCAAACTTGAATTTGCATCTCCAATATGGAACCCACATCAAGCCTATTTAATAGCCAGCCTAGAAGCTATCCAAAACCGTGCACACCGCTTTATTTCCTCCAGCTATGACACCCGCTCTAGCATTAGCAAAACAAAATTATCTGCCGAAATCGAGCCTCTCGCGCATAGGCGTAAAATTGCCCGTTTATCATTATTGCATAAATTGTACTATTGTTTTCCCTCACTTCGAGACTCCCTTCTGCTCCCTCCCCTCCGAACATCACGCCGTGTTTTCTACTCCATGAGCATCCTAAGACTCCATGGCTCCTCAAAGGCATTTAACAAGTCATTTCTGCCTCTTGCCATTGAAGAATAGAATTCACTACCCGAATGTATTGTCACTGAACGCGATGCTCTTAAATTCCGCCAAATGCTGTCATTTCACTTGAAATCCCAATGTGGGTAACTGTTGCCTTCGCGTTTTATTTTTATGTTATGATTGTTTGATCTACTACTGCACCTGTCTGGCTGATTTATAAACGTGTATTTCTTTTTTTCTCTTTCCCAAGCAACGATTGTTTCACTGTATACTTTTTTTTTCACTGTGTACTTTTTTATGCGAAACATATTAATAGAGCTACACTACAGCCCGTCGAGCGCGGCGGTGGAGCTACCATTGACCTTTAGCGTGACCACGTGACACCACGTGACAACATGACGTCACAGCAGAGGAGAGATAGGCTGCCGGCTCGCGCGCTCGGCCGCGGCGGTGGAGGCTCCACATCAGAGGCGTGGCGGCTGACCACGTGACAACATGACGTCACAGCAGAGGAGAGATGGGCTGCCGGCTCGCGCGGTCGGCCGCGGCGGTGGAGGCTCCACATCAGAGGCGCCGCAGCTGACCACGTGACGCTACAGCAGCGGTATAAAGCTGAGCTTACCTCAGATTTCCAATGTACTTTCCATGGGTGCCAAGAATGCTGTTGTAGCCGGTGCTAGGGCAGCTGTTGTACACTCTGCATTGAATTCACCAATGATCCCGTATATAGCTGCCACGGCAATCCTTGTTACACTTCTAGTGGTTGTATTAAAATGACCAAGTATTGAACCAAGGAAAGCCATGTATTACCAAGCCTAGCCATCAATATGCTTCGCATCTGACTAGGCTTAACCTTAGCTAAGCCTCAGCCATTTTTTTCACTGTTTTTTTTCACTGTTTTACTGTATTTTTTTTGACCCAATAATGTCATTACTTTTTTCTATGTTCGCCCCCGCCCCTTATGTAATACCCCGCCAGGGGTCTTTAAGGGTCAGTAAATGGTAATGATAGATACACCGTCCCCATTCAGTGCCTCTTCTTCGCAGCAATGCGGGCCCTATGAGCGCTGGCTTACTATGTTTCCCGAATGTTTTCTAGTAGTGTTATGCGTCGGAATTGCTGTGCATTGTCGCTGTCGTGCGTAATATACTGGAACTAAACTTACGCGCCACTGTAATCTGTTTCCCAAATTCTTTTCTGTGTTAGCTTCGACGTTTTTCGATTTTTATAGGCATAGCAAATTGTCTCTATAACTCGTACGTTTAGGAAAGAAAGCAACACAGCGTCAAAGTGGCTGCGGTGATAGTTACAAAACGCAACAACTTCAGCGTAACACGAATGCTGTACACTAATCTGCAAACGTACGAGATACGTGTAAGCCTCTGCTCAGAGTGCCACCATTGCTGATAAAGGGGACGGAGCAGGGACGTTCTTTTTTTGAAGCCGAGAACCCACTCGTAGCGCTGGCGAAACAGACCAGAGCGCAAGCGCAGGTAGTGCAACCGGCGTAGACTGCTTTGTAAGCTGAGGCGCTTCTAAGTAGCTGCACAAGCTTAGGTAAGATGCTCTCCAACGTGACGCAATTACACAAATGTAGAAGATACCACGTTAGACCATGCTTTCAGCGACATCAGTTCAGCCTGAATGAAGCCTACAGGTTTATTTTTTTTTCCTTGTTGAGGACTTCGGTATAAAAACGATATTTTAACTTCAGTTCTTTACGATGGAGTATAATGTCGTGGAAATAACTTCACTAATAATCGCCTTTTACACAAGGGTGTTGAAAATATTTTTGGACGCTTTTCCTCGCAAATATCTACTGAAAATATTAGGAATGTTGGCAATGTATAAGCGGAGGTGCTCAAGGAGTGTTTATTATAGGGTTGCTATTGGAATATTTCGTCTAATAGAAAGGACCCTAGAACGAGCCACTATCATTCTGCAGTTTTTTTGTAGCAATAACTGCTTTAGTCTTACATATGGCCATGAGTAGCACGAATGTGTTTGCATTTAGTGTGCATCGCTGTGAATACAGTTATGAAATGAAGTTTATTTTTCAACGCTTTACATTGTTAATGGCCGCACTGACAAACATTTGGGATGACAGCTTAACAAAGCCAGTCAACCATTGCGGCAGCAGCGACATTTCGTACAATGTGCAATGAATAAAAAATGGAACCAACGCAAGTGACAAATGCAAGCAATAAGATATATGCATTCGGTTCATGGACACAATTTATCCTACAAAGAACAAAAGGAAGTCATTGAATATAAAACTGCGCAACGAACATAAGTAAATACTACACCTGAAATTGCTTGGGGGCAACTTTATCTGCTTCTTTGAGCGAGCACCCATACTTCATCCAGAAGCCATGCAGCGACGCGGTAGACCATGACGAATTGGCCGGGCGGGAAGTGCTGCACCCGCACGAAGTCGTCGCTCAACTCGCCTCGGAGAACAGCATGCACTCGCCGCCGTAGCACTGCGTCCAATGAGTGGAAAGCTACAAGAGGTCGTCCATGCCAAAGGACCACGTACACGATATCCAGCTGCAAGGACGAGCCTTCCTGGTATTCCGTATGCAGACAGGCATGGACGGCGAATGCATCGATAGCCCAAGCGAGTACCCCGTCATGGGGGCCCATTCGCAAAGCGGACGCCAAGCGCTCCAACCGCGCGATGCACTCGTCGAGAGTCGGTGCTTCGCGGAGGCGGTACAACTGCCACGTCCATAAGTGCAGCAGTGGCAACAGCCAGCCGTCAACATACGCTACGCAACGCTCGAGCTCTTCATAAGGTTGGATGACGGAGATATCTTCGCATATCGTCACTGGGATCCTTTGCACAGACGCCTCTTGAAGGCGCGGAAGCCACGGAATATTGATGCTGCGTAGAGCCCGCCGTTGCACTAGTGTCAGGGTGTTCAGCGTCATATGTAGCCTCGTTAACAAGTTGGCCGCCATTGGGAGTGACAGCGCGACCTTTACCTTACGAAAGGCTCTCAGACGGCAGTCCTCTATCTGCTTCCGAGAATCGCGGCTAGGTTTGATCATTGACAGAAAAGACGCTGTCCGGTCGATCGTTTGCTGACCGGTTTCCGCGCAGGGTGCTGGAAAGTTGTGCTGTGAGCGGCTTTCTTTGCGACCAGGGTTTTAATGTAAACTCATGAGTCAATATCAGTGATGTTGCCAGGGCTGCGATGCTGCTTACTACTGTGCTCACATACTGGTGACACCGCGTATTTCAACGCAGCAATGCGAGCAATGAAATCGGCTTTATCACACGATATCCTGACGTGTCACGCCCATTTCAAGCGTGAAACTTGAATACTTCGGAGGCAATATTGCAATATTGGAAGGTGAAAACCATACGCAAGGTAGAATAAAAGTAATTGAGTCAGTATATAAGAAACGTCCTCGACCACATGCAGTCTGTAAGCAACGCATGGCTCGGCCTATGGCACCTTCATTATTTAGGACATGTGTCCCAGTTACAGCGTAAACAGGAGCTTTCTGTTAGTGTTTGAATTCTGTTCTCGGCAAAAAGAGAAATACAGCCTTGTTATTTACCTTCAGAGCAAGTACGTCCCGTTCTTGTGGTTTTCGCACCTTGAGAGCTAAAGTTTTTCCTACGTGCTAATTTGATGCATATCTAAAAGGAAGCTGATGACGGCGGGTAGTAAAATTTAAGGCTTTATATATATTTTTATGTGTATTGACACTGAGCGGCAAAGTACTTGTTTATTGCTGAGACATTTATCGTTAAACATTGAATACTTTCTCTCCCACTTTTTTCAATCTCTTGGCGTCGATATTTGCGCCGAATGTTCTTGGGATTCTGTGGCCACTGAACGGAATGGCAGGGCGGTGTTGTCTAGCAGCAGGGATTTCCACACAAAGCCATCAACGTAATCGCAGCTTTCGTGTGGAAGGCCGCGTGTGTCTTTCGCGTTCGTAGGTATAGCGAAGGCTAAGGCTGTGACGTACACTTGATGGACGGCACTGGCATGAGCTGTGACTTCCGATGACTAGACAAAAGGTTGTAGCTTGCACTTTGTGTATGCAAGCTTGCTTGTTTTTGAGCTCAATTCGCGATATCTCGTCAATTTCTGGTGCGGCTGGTTGAGTCATAAGGCTGAAGAAACGCCGCGGCAAAAGTTTGAACAACTTTATCCCGGTCGGAGTGTGGCGAAAACGATGGGCGTCGGCCGTGGTGCGGGACAAGTTCGGCAACAAGATGGTTGCCCTTTAGTCGCGCGGCGAACAGTACACGAATCATATGCTGCCAGTGGATCGTGTTGTGCCAAGCTCTTATTACGGGATGTTTAGACGCAGTATTCCGTGTGCGTGTGATTGTAAACTGAACGCAGGGAGCTATTTCCAGATGCCAATAACCCAGACTATATCCCAGGCAGCTCATCGTGCCAAAAAAAAAACACAAAACTTTTGCTGCCAGTCGCCTTTGGCGGTCACAGCCAGCCACTAAGCTCGACGTTTGAAGGAGCACTCTTTTTACGCAAAGCGTACGCAGAACGCATAGTTTTTGTTATTCTTAATTTCGTGAGCTTGAATAAGTGTCTTTTCAACAGCGGTGTTAGAAAACGATTCTGCATCGCCAGCATCTCGGCAGTAACGCAGTGTTATTTCCCAGACTTCTTGAATTTTTCATTTATGACAGATCAGAACCTGGAGAAAAGAGAAAATTCCACAGTAAAAGCCACTTTTATGAAGCAAAATGAGGAGCTCTCACATATACAAAATTTTAAAATAAGCAGAATAAAAATTACTTTGGTGGGCAGAGAAAAGGAAGATTTCATTGGAATCTCGAGCAACTCGTCTCTGCGTGTGTGAGTGGAGTTCTGCCAATGCCAAAAGAGCTAATAGGATTCTTCCGGATAACTCCTGTGAAGAGAGACCTCATTTTTGAAGCAGCGCAACAAAGACGGGACGTGGAAACTGAGGGGTAAAGACAAACAGGCGCTGACTAACAACTGCGTTTATTGAAAAAAAACACAAATATATAGACAGAGTTAGGAAAGATTAATCGCCACCATAGTCAACTCATGCCACATGTGACGCCAGATACCCAATCTTCCCTTCGGAAAGGGCGACCGATGGGCAACTAATGCACGTTGCGCCCTTCTCACGTATAAGAAAAGCTTCAATATCTTCTCGCGTCATCTTATCACTATGGCGGAACACGATGTTGGTGTTCTTATAGTCGGGGCTACATTTGCATTTCTTGCAACGGAATGCACATTTAGCGAGAGGGTCTCCTTCTGATTTTCTTTTTTCGTAATCTTTTTCATGCTTACATTTGCACTTTCTGCAGTGGACCGCCACGTGTGACAGGGGGTCTTTTTTTCTGGTGTTCTCATGTTCTATGAGTCGCTTGTTGATGCATCTTCCTGTTTGCATCAACAAGCGACTCAGTCAACAGCATTTGGCGCAGTGAAAACAGGATAAGCGCGGCTTCAAAATTTTACATAACCCGCAAGGGCACCTTGAATGTCGAGGCGAGAATGCTTGGCGCGACCACGGACTATCATCCCCCATACCGAAACTGTCATTCGCACTGTGGGGATATGTTTTAATGTGAAGAGCAGAAACCATGAACGGTGGGGGTCGGGGCCATGGTCAACCTCCGGCCAACGGGCTCCCCGTCTCTCTGCCATTCGGGGGGCTCCGTGACGTTCCGGTGAATAAACGGTGCAACACAGGCGACATTTCAGGAATGGTCAGCATACCCAAATCGCATAACTACTACTTCTTCCAAAAAACTGACCGGCCCTGAAAAGGAACCACACCGATGAAACCATCACCAGTACCCGACATGACTGTGACCATTTTCCTCGTTTCGTTGTAATTCACTCTGCTTGAGGGGATGTTTGTAGCGCGACAAAAACTGACAAGGGACAGAGGACGAACGGGACAAGCGCTTCCCCTCAAGCGCATCCCCTAAAGCAAAATGAACCAACTCGCCCGGCAAGCTCTTGTCCCGTTCGTCTTCTGTCCCTTGTCAGTTTTTGTCGCGTACAAACATCCCCTCAAGCAAAATGAACCAACTCGCCCAGCAAAGCTCTTGCTTTGCTGGGCGAGTTTTGCTCTTGTTGAAGGATTTGATAAAAAACAATATTTCATCTTCAATTCGCAGTTTTACGATGAAGTTCAATGTCGAGGTTACAACTTTACTAATAATCAGCATTTACACAAGGATGGTGAAAGCATTTTTGGACGCTTTATATCCCAAATATCTAGAGAAAATTTTGTGAATGTTTGCAAAGTGTAAGGGAAGGTGCTCAATGAATGTTTATTATAATGTAGCTATCGGAATACTTCGACTGATAGAATGAATCCAAGAGCATGCTGCTGACAGTCTGCAGTTTTCCTTGGCAATTACTGCTTCAGTCTTGCCTATGCCCATCAGTAGCACGAATGTGTCTCTATTTAGTGTGCATCGCTGTGAACACACTTAGGAAATGAAGTTTATTTTTCAACGCTTTACATTGTTGATGGCTGCATTGACAAAAATTTGGGATGACGGCTTAACAAAGCCAGTCAACCAATTCGGCGGCAGCGTCATTTCATACAATTTGCAAAAGAACGAATGCATGTGACAAATGCAAGAAATATATATATGCACTCCGTTCATGGACACAATTTATCCTTTCAAAGTAGAAAAGGAAATCATTGAATATGAAACTCTCAACGTACATAAGTAAATACTACACCAGAAATTGTTTGGGACGATTTTTTCTGCTTGTTTTTTTGAGAAACGATAACTTATACAAGCACAACAGCAGGCTAACGAATACTTCGACAGCACCATATTTGTTTGTGTCTACATTTGCCATAACATATAGTACAGGTATGGGACATAGCATATGTGTCGTCTCAGTGCATTTAAATGAGCGAACCTGTAGGTGACACTGATTGCTTATCACTACGAAGCTAAATGATAGACCTACATCTCCGCCAACTGTTGCGAACACTGCAGAATCAAGCTTATTATTATCAGTCACAGCCAGCAGTTGATCAAGCACGCGCAAGACAATGTTATTCCCATGACGAGCATAAATAAGGTAGCGATACGACGTCAGCAAACATGAATCCAGTTAAAACTAATCAGAAGGTTTGGTTCCGTTGTTTTATGGGATTTAACTTTGCAATGAGACTCAAGCCATTAGGGTCGCCGTAGTGGACGGCTCCGGGTAATGTCGACCAACTGGAGTTGTTCACCGTGCACTGATATCGCACAATACACGCGCCTCTAGCATTTTGCCTCGATCAAAATACGAATCCCGCGGACAGGATCGAACCCGCGTCTTTCGGGTCAGCACCCGAGCACCATAATTAGAGTGAGTTAGTGAAGAAACTTTCTTTCCGCCAGAAAAAGACCAGTGCCCCTCCGGGTCCGCACGCAGGCGTCCGGGGAGGGACAGCGTAACCATAACTAGAGAGCCACCGCTGCGGCTTAAAATTCTATGAGCATAAAAAAGCATTATTACTTGATATGTGAACCCTTTGTAATCAAGAGTTGGGTGTTTGTGCGGCCACCCTGGAAGGCATCGTCAGCAATAAAATGGTGTAAATTGCGCTAATATCTTCAGGGTAGTCTCGATAATGCGCGGCTTGCGTAGGGTCAGTTTGTCTTCTACAAACTCGCGAAAGCTTCTGGAACATTTTGTCACTATGAATACTAGGAGTCCCAGTCGCTAGAAAGAGGCGCCATGAGGAATAGTTTCATTCACGATGAGATCTATTCCCTTCGAAGTAAGACGTAGATTATGCGCTGTCATCACCCCATGTAAAATTTACCTCAACCTCTACGTGCTGCTGGCGTCGTGTCCTCCGATATACTTCATCCAGAAGCCGTGCAGCGACGCGGTAGACCATGATGAAGTGGCCGGGTGGGAAGCCCTGCCTCCGCGCGGAGTCGTCGCTCAAGTCGCCTCGGAGAACAGCACGCACTCGCCGCCGTACCACTTCGTACAATGAGTGGAAAGCAACAAGAGGTCGTCCATGCCAAAGGACCACGTACACGATATCCAGCTGCAAGGTCGAGCCTTCCTGGTATTCCGTCTGCAGAAAGGCTTGGACGGCGATTGTATCGATAGCCCAAGCGAGTACCGTGTCATGGTGGCCAATTCGCAAAGCGGACGCCAAGCGCTCCAACCGCTCGACGCAGCCGCCGAGCGTCGGTGCTTCGCGAAGGCTGTACAACTCCCACGCCTGTACGTGCAGCAGCGGCAGCAGCCAGCCATCAACATACGCTATGCAGCGCTGGAACTCTTCATAGGGTTGGATTGAGGAGATATCTTCACATATTGTGTCTGGGATCCTTTGCATGCACGCATCTTGAAGGCGCGGAAGCCACGGAATAGTGATACTGCCTAGAAGCCACCGTTGCACTGGTGTCAGGGTGTTGAGCGTCATATGTAGCCTCATCAAAGAGTAGGCCGCCATCTTAGTGACAGCGCGGCCTGTACCTTACGAAAGGCTCTCAGACGGCAGTCCTGTATCTGCTTCCGAGAATCACGGCTAGGTTTGATCAATGCCGGAAAAGACGTCGTCCGGTCGATCGGATTCTGACCACTCGCCGCGCACGCTGCTGGTAAATGGCGCTGTGAGCGTTTTTTTTTTTTTGCGGGCAGGGTTTTAATGTTAAACTCAAGGGTCAATATCAGTGATGTCGCGAAGGCTGCGATGGTGCTAACTACTGCGCTCACATGATGGTGACACCGCATATTTCAACGAAGCAATGCGAGCAATAAAGCCGGCTTTATCACACGATACTCTGACGTGTCACGCCCATTTCAAGCGTGAAACTTGACTGCTTCGGAGAAAATATTGCAATATTTGAAGGTAAAAACTATACGTAAGGTCGAATAAAAGAAATTGAATCGCTATATAAGAAGCGTCTTCGACCGCATGCAGTCTGTAAGCAACGCATTACTCGGCCTATGGCGCCTGCATTATTTAAGACATGTGTCCCAGTTACAGTGTAAACGGGCGTTTTCTGTTCTCGGCAAAAAGAGAATAACAGCTCTGTTATTTACCTTGAGAGCAAGTACGTCACATTCTTGTGGTTTTCGCACCTTATGAGCTTATGTTTTTCCTAGGTGCTTGTTTGATGCATCTACAAGGAAGCTGATGTCGGCGGGGAGTAAAATTTAAGGCTTTATATATATTTTTCGTTCTATTGTACACTGAGCAGCAAAATACTTGTTTATTGCCGAAACATTTACCGTTAAACATTGAATACTTACTTTCTCACTTTTTCCAATCCCCTGGCATCGATATTGGCGCCGAATGTACTTCGGATTCTGTGATCACTCCACCGAATGGCAGAGCGGTGAGGTCTAGCAGCAGGGATCTCCACACAAAGCCATCAACGTAATCGCAGCATTCGTGTGGGCCGCCGCGGTGGCTCAGTGGTTATGGTGCTCGGCTGCTGACCCGGAAGACGCGGGTTCGATCGCGGCCGCGGCGGTGGAATTTCTTTGGAGACGAAATTCTAGAGGTCTCTGTACTGTGCGATGTCAGTGCACGTTAAAGAACCCCAGGTGGTCGAAATTTCCAGAGCGCTCCACTACAGCGTCTCTCATAGCCTTAGTAGCGTTGGGACGTTAAACTCCATAAACCAACCAACCAGCATTCGTGTGGCAGGCCATGTGTGCCTTTTAGCGTTCTTAGGTATAGCGAAGGCTAAGGCCGTGACGTACACTAGATGGGCGGCATTGGCGTGAGCTGTGACTTTCGATGAGTGGGCAGAAAGCGTTAGCGTGCACCATGTGTATGCAGCGCTTGCTTGTTTCTGAGCGTAATTCGCGATATCACGTCAATTTCTGGCGCTGTTGGTTGAGCCACAATGCTGAAGAAACACCGCAGCAAACGTTTCCACAACTTTATCGCAGTCGGAGTGTGGCGAAAGCGATGGGCAGCGGCCGTGGAGCGGGACCAGTTCGGCGACGGATAGGTTGCACGGCTAGTATTTGATGTCTACAGCTAAATGTGACAGTTCGTGTCTCCTAATGTACAGCTGCAACGGAAAAAGATTAGCACAAGTAACTCATGACTGGAGCGGAAAAATTGCGAGACGCGGCGCTATTGTAGCCGTATGCGCAGATGGCGAGAGTGCCTGGAACATTCCACTTTCCAAAGTGGGGGTGGCCGACAGAAAGTAGCCCATCCGAAAGCAGGCACTGCCACACGTTACTTTTGACAGTGCATCCTCAGCACAGTTTTAAAGGAAAACGGTTATAAAGATAACGTTGCTCGCCACGCTAAGGCAAAAATAAAAAATAAATAAAACGAGATTTTGTGCTTAGCCGCCTTAGCATATGGTTTGGCTGATAAGACATCTACAGGCATTCGTTTAAGATGTTGCATTTGTGATGGGCGAATGTCTAGGTGGGCTGCTTTCTGCCAGCCACCCCCGCTTTAGGAAATGGAATGTTCCTGGCACTCTCGCTATCGGCGTACTCGGCAACAATAGCGCCGCGTGTCGCGATTTTTTCGCTCCGGTCATGATTCACTTGTGCCATTCTTTTTCCTTTGCAGCTGTACATGGTGGCTCTTTAGTCACGCGGCCAACAGTGCAAGAATCATCGGCTGCCAGTTCTTGATGTATGGAACTTTGATTGTGGGAACTTTACACGAAGTATACCGCGCGCGTGTGAACATAAACTGAGCAGAGGGGGGAATTTTCAGACGCCAATAACCCCGACTATATTCCACGCAGCTCGTCGTGCTGAAAAAACACACACAAAACTGTTGCTGCCAGTCGCCTTTGGCGGTCACAGCGAGCCACTAAGCGCGACGTTTGAAGCAGCACTGTGAAGCGTATGCACGACGTACGTACGACACAGTTTTTCTTATTTTCACTTTCGTGAGCTTGAATAAGTGTCTTTTCAACAGCGGTCTAAGAAAACAATTTTGACTCACCAGCATCTCGGCAGTCACGCAGTGTTATTTGCGACACTCCTTGAATTTTTCATTTACGGTGTATCAAAACCAGGGCAAAAGAGCAAATGCGACATTAAAAGCCACTTCTATGAAGAAAAACGAGGAACGCTCATGTATGTAAATTTTAAAATAAGCAGAATCAAAATTACTTTGCTGGGCAGAGAAAAGAAAAATTTGATTGGAAGCGCGAAAAAACCGCCTCTGCGTCCGTGGGTGGCGCTCTGCCAAAGCCAAGAAAGCTGATAAGATTCCCCCGGATAACTCCTGTGGAGAGAGACCTCGACTCCTACAAGAAAGGTCTATTTAATCAAACAGAATAAAATATTTCAGTTTGTTGCGCACTCGACAAATTTCCAAACAAGAGACAATGCATTCGAACGCCATATTCCAGGTAACTGTATCACTATAGTGCTCAGTAATATTCTGAGTGACATTCATTGAAGTGGCTCGGCGTAAAAAGGAAGAACATGACAAATTTCTTCATATGAAAACTTTGCTTCGAGTCATGCATGCTTTGGTGTTATTTCTGCACTTAACAACCGGGCATGCTGTATCGGCCCCGAAGTTGAAACTGTAGACGATTATTTTCGCTATATCCTTCGCGCTTTGTACATTCCTTTGAATAAGTCAGTGTAGCGGCCCTCCTTATCAGCTGCTTCCAACTGCGAGAGGGGAAGGAAGCCGATGCAGCGCTGTACGGCGCAATTTCGTCCGGCGAACATGCTGATATAGTTTTGTACATCTCACCTGGCAACTACAAAAGTGTTTCTGAACAGAAGATACGCACACGCCTTGAAGCATTCGCCGACGCGAGTGGAGTTCGAAGCTAGTCCTCGCGTGGCGCAGTACAGGCAGGCTGTGTTCTTGCCTACAACTTGCCTGGTGCGCGATAGCAGCGCCACATTGCTTTTGAAAATGACGAGTGTATATTGGCAGGTTTGTGGGTTTTTCTCCTTTTTCGTCCAGTCTCTCAGGGCAGCACGCAGTTTCGATGCCTATAAACCGTTCTCTCTCAATTGTGAGCAATCTTGATAGTCTTGAAGGAACCTTGAGGAAAGTGTAGGACCGGTGAAATTCTTGCCAGCAAAAAATTCTCAATACAAGTTCTTTATTACGTTTAAGGCGTCTGTTTATTTGTCTGCGGATAACGTTGCTCAGGTGCTAGGTTATTGCTACGAGGAGAGCAACTGATCTTTGACATTAAAATCGAAGCTGCCAGTTACTATGCATGTGTCAGATACCCTCAAAAGTGCTTCAGCCTCGTCTGAAGGATGGCGAATTCAGTAAATCTGTAGCCTCCAAAAGAAGTTACAAGTTCGACCTAATTGTCATATCATTTAATTGTAAGGCAACTGTGCAGCACTGTATGATTCTCCTATCAACATTACGGATTACGGATGTGTTGTATATGGGTCAGCGAGACCATCGTACTTGAATCGACTGAACCCGGTACATGATTTAGGTTTGCGTCTTTCCACTGGTGCATACAGTACTTCGCCCATAAATAGCCTTTATATAGAAAGTAATGAACCATTACTTACAGACAGAAGAACGATGCTCACGTGTTCATGCATATTAAAAATCCGTTCATTACCTAAACACATCTTTCACCAAATAGTCTCAAAGTGCTACCAAGAACACTATTTAATAACAAACCGCTGACTACTAGGCCACTGCGCTTGCGTTTCGAAGATATGTGCGAAAACCTCGGCATACTGGACACATTACCTGGCAATGCTCCAAGACTAGGTCCATTACCTCCATGGTACCTTTTCCCTTCAATCTGCGATTTCACCCTTACAAAGTTCTGTAAAAAAGAAACCCCAGAGCAGCATATAATACAAGAATTTTTTGCAGTCGAGGAAGAATACAGTTCTTTTACACCTTTTTATACAGATGGCTCAAAAACTGATGCTTACGTTGGAAGCGCAGTGGTACACGAGAATTGGAATCAAATAGTTAGGCTTCCGCAATCTGCATCAATCTTCACTTGCGAAAGCTAAGCCGCCTGTGTAGCCACTCAGCAAATGGTAAACAAGAAGCTCACAAACAGTATTATTTACACCGACTCACTAAGTTTACTTACCGCACTCCACTCTAGAAATGCGATCACTCCGCTACTTGGTAACATCATACATAACAAAGTAATAGCCACAGGTTAAGGATAGAACATTAAACTCTGCTGGGTCCCGAGTTATGTCGGAATAAAAGGAAACGAGAGAGCAGATTTCTGCGCTGCTCAAGCTCGGGGCAAAAAAAATAAATAAAGTAAATATGCCCTTTATAGATTGCGTGAACTTAATACAGTCTAAATTAAGAGAAAAATGGCAGTCATCGTGGAACAATGAAGTAAATAACAAACTACACTCAGTAAAGCCAGTTTTAGGTGATTGGCAGTCCTGCATCCACCAGAAACGTTTCAAAGAAGTGGTTATCTGTCGTCTTCGTAAAGGTCACACACATCTCACACATAATTTCCTACTAACAAAACAAGACAAGGCACATTGTGAAATATGCGAGGATGAGTTAACAATAACCTATCTTTTTTTTTCATGCCGAAAACTAGAAAGACTGAGGAAAGAGCATTTCAGAGTTTTTTTATAGCGAACACATGCAATTCCATCCGACATTCTCTTAGGCGAACATGCGCTTGGTGACAGTTCACAGGTTTTTAAGTTTATAAATAGTGCTGGTGTTCTTAAACACATTGTAAATGTAATAAATTATGGTCAGTTTTTTAAAACTTGCGGATTTTTTCGGGTCACACCTCAGCCATCCCCTTGTCGTGAGTAGAAGGCTAAGGGCTTTATTCGATTTGTTGGGAGCCTCGACATGCTTGCACAGCCAAGGATGGTTGCATAGGTTACCTGGCCGTCTTTAAAGCTTTTACCATATGTCACTTCTAAAATTTTCTGACATTTTTACTAGGTTGCACGAAATAACTTTTTAGGCCCATTGTAACACCGGTGATTTACACTTTTTTACAACTCCCTACATAATACAGTTTTCTTCACCCTGAGCTTGGCGCATGATCGCCTTAGTCGCTTATGCTCCTTTAAACTCAACTCAACCCTATATACATTTCTACTGGAATGCTCCAAAGTGTAATGCTTAAGAAAAATTGCGTTTTAAAGTCCCTCCTGCACCCTCATCGGCTAGCTAAGACTGCTATAAAAACAAATCGGACAGGCTTTTGACAAATAAGAGCAGATAGTACTGCAATCTTGAGATAAGCCACGAAATATCGACGATGAAAAACTTTTGTCTGAAAAGAACCCGCTTGTCCCGGATTTAAGGGTATGTTCCCAGGCTTAAAGTGTGCTTAAGGGCAGGCTTGAGCAATAATAATTTTTGTTTTGGGTGGCGCTGCAAGCAGCCGTCTCGAACAGACGCACGTTCGCATCGCTCCGACTTTTTGAAGCTTTTTGGCCCGGACGTTTTTGTGCTAGGCTCCCAAAAATGAATGGGCCACCCCCATCGTGTTCCTCTCCACCTGTGGACGACGGTTTCAACGCTTCCGAGTCAACGACTACCCCAGGAAACCATCCGGATGCATCGGATACGCCTACCGCCGAAGCCGCCAACATGGCTTCGCAGCAGCCTCGGCAAGACGCCGCGGTAACATCGTTTTGCAGCGGCACAGATAACGCGGCCCAACCTGACGCCGTGCTCGGCGCCGACGAAAGCATGGCAGATGACGAAGCCATTCAAGTGGTTGCGACGATACCTGTCTCCAACCCATTCTCTGTTCTTTCCACGGAAAACAAGCCGGGAAGCGCCCCTTCCGAGGTAGGATCTTGCACTTTTCCGTTTTCGAAATTTGCCAAGCAACCTAGGATGGGGTCAGGCACCTCGCGGATGGCTCAAGAAAGCACTCGCTTTGAGAACAAACGACACGGCGTAAAACATGCCCACTCGCAGATAGCTATAAATGCTCGCTTCACGGATGCGCATTATCGATCGCTAGGCTGTGCCTCAGCGTCCATAGTCACCCCTATGGGCAGAATCGATCAATTGGCTGATAATGATCATACTGAAGAAGATGATTGGCAGCCTGTTAGGCGAAAGAACAAGGCCGCAGCCGCCGATCCAATCAGTGTTAAATACACTGTGATAATTAAGCTAACCTCACCTGGACAACTAGGGACACTCCCCGCACACTGGCTGCACGAAGCTGTTGCTAATGAGCTTCGGAAAATTCATTTTCACTCTGGCTTTCAAGTACGGCCTCTTGAACGAAGCAATCAGTTTGCTGTCGACATATCGCATATGCATGCCAGAGACCATCTGATTGGACTGCAGTCTCTCCTAATTTCTGGAAAGGAGACACCTATCCAAGCTTATGAAACCATACGCCCCGGCCAGATACGCGGGGTCATTTATCGTGCCAACGGGTTAACAAGCGAACAGCTCATGGCAAACCTCAGGGGCTACTCGTGCAGGATAATAAACGCCAGGCCTATGGGCAAGAACGGAGCAGCTCTAATCACGTTTGAGGGCTCGAGACTTCCCCGAAAAATTCATCTGTACAGCATACTGCTTCCGGTGACACCTTATCACCCGAAGTCTATCATATGTGACACCTGTCACAAAATCGGACACAGGGCAATTTCGTGTCCACTGGTCGACCAACGTCGATGCTCGTACTGCGGTCGCCTTGCACATGGAAACCTCGAGGTTTGCCCGACGGAACCACTATGCCGCAATTGCAGAGGTCCCCACGTAGCCACGGACCCAAAGTGCCCTGCTCGGCGGCAGGCCACAAAAACCTTGAGGAATGGCATTTTCCGTCGTATCCGAGTATCGCGACGAAAAGAACGCAAACAACAAGCCGAGATTCTACGTGGTAACCAAACGGTGTCGACGACGGCGCCCCAGAGCCCTGTCAGTACACAGCAATCAGCCTCGGAGTCAATTGTGCTTGTTAATCAGGACTTCCCTCCACTACAAAGTCAGCCGAAGCAGAAGACACGAGACAGCGAACATAAAAGTAAACGGCAAGGCGCGCACAAGCCCTCCACACAATCTGAGAGCAATAGTCAAAGGAATGCCACCTCATCTCTAACCGCAGTTTTTGAGCATACCGCGATGGCACCAAAGCAAGCGCGCATTCATCGGGCGTACGCTGAAACACTCCGTGATACGCAACGCGACGCGCAAACGAATCTTGCAAAAGATAGTTCGCGTACGCTACACTTAGATGAAAACCAGCTCACGCGCATTATCGAACTGGTCACTGCCGAGGTGATCAAGCGTATGCTCCCACTCTTGGGAATGTCACCGGTTTCTCCGAACCAAGAGCCCGAAATTGGGCACACATCATCTTCACTTCCGCGTACCTTTCAGTTTAATAATGGCAGGAATTAGCGCGAAACCACATGACATTTTTGCTTCGGACTCTCCTATATGGTTCTTGCAATGGAACTGCCGGGGAATCCGTCGCAAACAAGCGGAACTTCAGAGGAGACTGTCCATCACGCCAACGCCTCCTCTAGCTGTCCTGCTTCAGGAGACTGGCATTAATAAACCCAATCTAATAGGGTACAAACCTTACTGCACCCCTTCCATAGAGCACCGGCGTCCCGGGCCAGGATCGCGATCTGCGCCTCCAATAGCCAATGGGCAGGCATGCGTTCTTGTTCTCTCGCGCACGGCCCACACTGAACTAGATACTTCCGCGTGGTGCACGCAGACGCAGGAGGTAGCGGGAGTACGCCTTAGCTTAGATGGCGACCAACAAGCCTTAGTTTTTTCAATCTATGCGCGATCATTCGGTACTACGACATATCGAGTAGATATGTCTTTTGTAGAACACTTCTTAAGGATATATCCCCAGGATCGCGTTGTAGTTGGGGGTGATTTTAACGCCATGCACAGCAGCTGGGGATATCATCACTCAGATGCTAGGGGAAGGCACCTTTGGCAGCAAATTGTCAGAGCGAAACTGACCATAGCCAACGACCTCACGCTACCTACTCGCCTTGGCCAGCACAAAGGTCAACAAGACACTTCCCCCGACTTGACACTAGTGTCTCATCCCAGTGAGATCCTATGGTCGAGGGCTGATGATGTCATGGGCACTGATCATTATCCCGTGGTGGTCTCATGGGCTCCTCGAGGGCGAAAGTCATTACAGCGGCAACAACGCCGTCGAATAGAGGAGCACGTCTCATGGGACGATTTTCGTAGAATGCTCGGTACGGTGAACGCTCCCACAGGGTTAGACGAGCTCATTACTCAGATCAGCGATGCCAAGAAGAAAGCTACAACGAAGCTTTCAGTCAAGTTTGATGCCCCAAAGCCGGATTCCCACCTTTTGAATCTGTGGAATCGTAGGCTTCGGGCTCTCAAGGCGTATCGCCGATCAGGCCGGACACCCCATCGGAGGCGTGCTCTCACTCGCATCAGTCAAGAAGTTGAGAAGTATACTCTGCAGCTCGCTCTCCAAGACTGGCAGCTGCTGTGCCACTCACTCAATGGAGCAGCTAACTTATCGAAGGCCTGGCACATATTTCGAGCCATCCTTGGACGCAAGAAGCCAATTTCCCCTGCCCAATGCATGGCCTTGAAATTGAATGTCTCCCCGGCGAAGTTAGCTATACAAGCAGGGAAGGTATTTTTTCCCCAACCTGAAAATGCAGATGTCTTGCCTGCGGACCCCGTATCAGGTACATCAAACGATTACGACGTTCCCTTCACGTTAGACGAACTGGAGGCAGCTCTGTATGACTCCAATCACAATAGCGCTCCAGGGCCGGATGATATACGCTACTCAACACTTCTGAACCTTCCCAAGTCACATAAAGTTGCCCTCTTGAAAGAGATGAACAAGTACTGGGCCAACGGTGATCTTCCTCTTGCCTGGAAGAAGTCAGTGGTAATACCAATTCCAAAACCTGGCAAGCCAAGTCGAACATTACAAGACCTCAGGCCAATATCGCTGACGTCCACCTTTGTAAGGTCATGGAACGTATGGCTCTAAGAAGACTTGAATGGTACTTAGACAAGTACAACGTCCTGTCTCCTATGCAAGTAGGTTTTCGTCGAGGGCTCTGTGCCCAAGACATTCTCAGAAGGCTTTATAACGACGTTCTCGCATACCCTAGCAGCGCACAGCTCCGAGTGGTTGTTGGGGTAGACGTCAAAAAGGCGTTTGATTCCGTGCCCCACTCGACCATACTTCGCCGGCTACAGGAAGTGGGGATAGGCGGCAACCTCTACCGCTTCGTGAAAGCCTTTCTTGCAGAAAGAACTTTCTCGGTAATGGTTGGAGATACTCAGGGTGAATGGCAACATAACCAAACAGGTGTCCCCCAAGGCGCTGTCATATCACCGGCTCTTTTTAACATTGCTATGTCAGGTCTCCCGCCAATGCTGTCGTCGATACCCGGTCTTAATTTTGCCGTGTATGCGGACGATATAACGTTGTGGACTAATTCAGGGTCCCCTGCAGAGCAAGAACTAGCCCTACAAACAGGCCTTAATGCCGTCCATGAATACATCAAGAAGTGTGGAATGGAAACCTCTCCCGAAAAAACCGAGTATGTGGTTGTCTTAAATGGTTCGCGGGTACGAGCCGAGGCCGAACGCAAACTTATCTCTCTTCATTTAGGGCACTCAGTTATCTGCCGGAAACAAACAATCCGTATACTCGGCATGCTTATTGACGACGATGGAGGAGCCAAAAGCTGGCTTCACAACACGATGCATAGCTGTCATCAGGCATTACACCTTATGCGCCGCGTCTCTGCGCGTGGATGGGGAATCAAGGAGGTGGGGCTCCGTCAGATTACCCTGGCACTCATAACATCAAAAATCCTGTACGCATATTCGTACATGCGGCTTAACGCAACCCAACGCCTTAAGCTTGAGCGAATCAATCGCAAGGCGATGCGCCTGGTTACTGGTCTGCCGCAGTACTGCCCAGTAGTGAACCTACACGCATGCAGCAAAATCAATGCCCTACAGGATCTGGCAGAGCAGCAATCGCTAGCCCAGCGAGTCCGTCTCTCCACAACGGCGGCTGGCCGACAGATCCTGCGGGCATTAGGCTACAACGTTGACAACTTAGAGCCACTTTCGTCTGCTGCCCCGCCATGGGAACTGATCGACTTAGTAGATGGTATGCCATTACCAAAGAATATGAGTTCGGCTAATCCTCAAAGGCGCAAAGCTGCCGCCAAACGGCACGATAAGACATCACACAAGTTAGCCCAGGAAGGAGCCATCCAACTATACACGGACGCCGCTCAGTTTCAACATTGTGCCGCTATAGCTTGTCACGATTCTGTGTCAGATACCTCAGTAGTTCAATGGCTTTCCGAGGAACACACCGTCACCAATCTCGAACTCATGGCCATACGACTTGCCATTACTCGAATAGTAGAAAGACAAGATCCGGCTCCTTGCACCTACCATGTTTACACAGATTCACAAGCAGCGTACACCGCCTGCCGCGCAGGGGGAGCTGACTATGCCGTTCTCAACACTATTCGAACAGAAGCCCGTCGCCTGCGAGAGGAGGGCTACACTGTCATTATCAAATGGATTCCTGCACACGAAGGAATCACTGGAAACGAAAAGGCACACCAGGCAGCGCGCGCAGCAGCTCTTTCCGCACCTTTGCCTGGATCCACATTCGTTTCCGCTTCTTGGCCCCCTGATGACGTTGCGCACCCGTCATCGCCCCATATGGATAGGGCGGAGACATGGCATCGCGCACAACGCTATCGTCGCAGCATACTCCAGCACTTGGCCAACCCTGAGCAACTATATCGCCGTCCACATAGCGCATTAAGGAGAGTGGAAGCAGTGCTCCTTCGCCGAGCCCAGACCGGCCAGCTTCTATCACCAGCGAAGTTGCACCTCATAAACCCGCGCTCATATCCGACTCCTCAGTGCCCGACGTGCCCTGCCAGAGGCACGGCCGAACATCTCCTGTGGAGCTGCCCTACCTTTGACGCAGTACGGGAAAGAGCACTCAAGTCATCATCATCATCATCATCATCATTTTATTCCAACATCAACATTACAGATGCTGAGGACCGTGAACAAAAAGCCTCTAACTGGGCTTGACGGGGTTCACGGCCCCTAAAAATCACGGCATTGGCAACAAAACTAGAATAAAAACACAACGCATCAGACATGGGAGGATGTGGCACAAAATCAAGACATAAGCAAAACAATTACAAGATTAGTAGAGTGTTTAATGAAGTATACAATGTACGGTGCAATACAGAAAAAGGTTAGAAAGTGCAATTATTGTGGCTATGATATATTTACAAAAAAAAAAAACAGTATTGTGGCTATGAAACAACTCGTTTGTTTAGAAGCGACGGGAGCATATTATGTAGCATCTGGTATCCATAGTTAGTGCGTGCTCGAGGTATTTCCCACAGTTCAGTACTGCGGGTATTTCGTGTTTTTCGTTTAGGTGTCAGGTTTGCTATGCCGCCTAGAATGTCTTTATTCTGTTTAATTCCGTTAGAATAACGCTTAAGGAGCATTGTTTCATAAATGTCAGGAAGTGCGATAATGTTTAGTTCCCTGAAGAGAGGTGCAGTATGACTATCGTATGCAGCGTTTGCAACTATACGAATTGCCTTTTTTTGTAGGAGGTGAAGTTTAGTAATATTTGACAAAGTAGTTGTACCCCACACTAGGTGACAGTAGTTAATATGTGAAGTAAAAAGGGCACTGAAAATAAGGCGTTTAATGCAAACAGGAGCAAAATATCGCAATTTGCACAGGATCCCTGTAATGCGACAAATTTTAGTTGCAACTGCATCTATGTGAGCATTCCAGGACATGTTTTTTTCGAACAGAACACCAAGACATTTAACTTGCGACGCTATCTGAATATCTGCAGTGCCGAGATGGAGTATGGCCTGCGTGTCTATGTTTCGGTTTTTCGGCCTGAAAAAAAACAGCTTTTGTCTTACTGTTGTTTATGGCAAGCGAATTAACGGTACTCCAGGAATGTAGTTTATTTAGAAGTACATTTGCGCGTGAGATAAGAAGCTCGGCATCAGACCCTATTAAAAGTATGCTGGTATCATCAGCGTATATGATGAATTTTGCTGTGTTGTCAATGTTTACCAGATCATTGATGTAAAAAGAAAACAGCAGAGGCCCCAAAATACTTCCCTGAGGTACTCCTGCGTGAACTGCTCGTACATCAGACAAATGATTATTGATAACAACTTGCTGGCGGCGGTATCGAAGATAGGATTTTAGCAACTGAAAAAAAACGCCACGGAAGCCATAATGTTGCAACTTTAATAACAGGGTATCGTGGTTAATGGTGTCGAAGGCCTTAGAATAATCTATAAATATGCCTAATGCGCACATTTCTCGCTCGAAAGCGTCTAATATTATTTCCTTCTGTGTCAAAAGTGCCGTCTCGGTAGATAGCCCTTTCATAAACCCAAATTGCGCATCTGTGATTAGTTTATGTTTTGTTGCGAATGACATTACGCGGGAATGGATTATTTTTTCCAGACCTTTTGAAAAAACTGGTAAAATTGAAATAGGCCTGTAATTTGTGAGTTCGTTTTTGCCACCGCCTTTGTGCAAAACTGTTACCTTTCCAAGCTGCAACTGTTTCGGAAAAATGCCATGCTGAAAAACGAGGTTAAAAATATGTTCGAGTATAGGAGAGATTAGGTCTAAGACATGTTTGACCGGTCGTATTTGAAGCCCGTCAATATCGCAGCAGTTGCTGTTTTTGACTGACATGAAAGTGCTGAAAACTTCATTTGTATCAGTTGGCGCTAAAAACGCACTGTCGCTCCTCCCTGCACCTAAATATTGCACGCAGCTTGAATCATGAGTACTGCTTGATAGCGATACAAAATATTCATTGAATGAGTTTGCCAAACGTGCGTTTGATATTACTACGCCTTCTAAAGTAATCGAGTGTGTTTTGCTTGCACATTCAGGGCTACGATTGAGAACGCGATTAAGGTGCTGCCAAACGAGGTCAGGTTTTTTCATTACTTCACTATTGAATAAGTTGTGGAAATACCTTCTTTTTTCGTAGCGCAGTAGGCTGTTTACTTTGTTTCTTTGTGCTTTGAACTCTTTGAGCGTGTTATCGTTTTTATTCTTTAAAAACACTTGGTACAATTTACTTTTCCTGCGCATTTCTTTTATGCAGTTCCTTGTGATCCACGGTTTCTTTGCTCTGCGTGACGGCTTGAATGATTTATACAAAAAATGCTCATCATAAATACTGACAAATTTTGTGTGAAAGCAGCTGTAAGCAGCTTCAGGGTCCTTCATGCTCAAAATTTCTGACCAGTCGGCCTTTGCTATATTGCAACGAAAAGTATCTAGAGTGAAATCGTTTATGTCTCTTACTCTTACAGCAATATTTTCTTGTACTTCTAGCGTGTGAGTCGAGTGAGTGGTCATTAAGAATATCGGCAAGTGATCACTTATATGTGCACCTACAACACCCGATATAAGCTTTGAGTCATGAATGTTTGTTATGAAGACATCGATTAACGTCGAGGAAAGGTCCTGAAATGCGCGTTGGGTTATGTATAACATTGGAAAATCCATTTGCGTCTAGCAATCTGTGAAGTTCAACCTGTGGCACAGAAGTTCTGCTCAAATCAATGTTCAAATCTCCTGCTAGTATTAGTTCATAACCATTGTCGTTTATCCATCCCAAGTAACCATCGATAAAGCTAATGAAATTTGTTGTGCTGCCTGCAGGGGGTCTGTACAAAGTGCAGAATACAGTTTTATTGGAACGGATAGTGAGTATTTCATAATCGGAACTAATGGAGCTGTAACTCGATACAAAATGACATGTTATCTCTTTTCTTGCCATCACCATAATGCCACCTCCCCTCCGGCAGGTTCTATTGAGAAAGTACGTTGTATAGCCAGGAGGCCTAAGAACATCAGACTCATCCCGGTACCACGTTTCGGTGATCATAATCACATCGGGTTCAAAACCGAAGGTGGAAATAAGTGCAAGAATCTGATCTGCCTTGTTGCGTGCCGACTGCGCGTTGATGTGTATGAAAGAAAGACTGACATGATTATTCTTGCGCAAAGCGCCTACTTCGGCTGGAGTTCGATAGGCGTTGTTCATTTCCGAGGAAGCACACGGCATCATCTGATACCAGAAATCAGTTTATCTTATCGAGGTCACTTAAGCACGTGACGTGCAGTACGCCTGAACTGTCAGTCTTTCTTGCAAAAATTTTGCCGCCAGTCGTCCACGCATATTTCCACTTCATTTCTTTCTTTTTCGCGACAGTCATCCCCAAAAGCTTTTTTAGTTCCGGGCACAAGTGGTCATTGATAAACACAGGAGACGATTCTTCAAAGCCAAGATCAGTTGTGCAAACGCGTTTTTTCCGTGCTTTTTCAAAAACAGCGTCCCGTTTTGAGCGGTTGCAGAACTGAACAATGATGTTAGTCTCAGTGGAATTTTTCTTAGGCACTCTGTGGCAAACTTCCACATCACAGCTGTTGATCGGCTCTCCTATCAGAGTACCTATGGTTTCCAAGACGGTCGGCAAATTCTCATTTTCGGTTGCTGGAACGCCTTTAATTTCCAGGTTCCTGTTCCTTGAGTATTGTTCAAGATTTGTTATTTTCTTTTCATGCTCAGTCATCTGCTTCCTTAGGACTGCGCACTCAGAAGACAGTGAAGCGTTCTCTGTCCTGAGTTCTGCATTGTCATTTTCGATCACTTTCATCTTATCGGTCATGTCCTCAAAGGTTTTGCTAAAGAATTCAAGGCTAGCTTTCACCTCCCTGTACTCTTTTCTGAATTCTCTCTCGAGAGCTGCTCGCATATCTTGTATATCTTTTCGAACATCTTTTATGAGCTTAATCACATCAGGTGCCATAGCAAGAAAGCAACAAAAAACGAAGTTTGATAGCACAAATGCAACGTCAGTCTCTGGCAGCAGCAACAGCAAAAAACAGCAGCAACAGCTGGTAACTATGCCGAAAAACAAAGTGCTAACCTGCAAGTTGATGGAAAGACGCGTTTGAGCCGAGGTTGCTTGGTCGCTGTCGCCGCTGCCAGTGAAAACGCTGGCTTGCTCGTGGCTTGCTTAAGTAGAGACCGCACCTAGCGGACCGCTTTGGCTTGTCGGTGACGCAGGTCGTGACGTCCAAATGGAACCGCTCAGTCGTTGGTCCGGAGATCAGCTGTTATCCTGATGATGTGGCCAGCGCTTGATATGCTCTGCAAGTTGATGGAAAGACGCGTTTGAGCCGAGGTTGCTTGGTCGCTGTCGCCGCTGCCAGTCCCTGGGCGGGCTTCGACCTGGAACCCTGCAGGAATGGGTCGATCCGCCATCGCACATCGGGCCATCAGACGCACTCCGGCTCTGGCGAACTTTTCTTTCCTACTTCAAGGAAGATGAAGGGCCAGGCCATCACTTCGCGGAGCCGACCTCGGGACGACACTACCTCGAGGAAGAAGTGGACACCGGTCCCCAACCCGCACTCCGACCTTCACCCCCACCCCCATCCTCACCCCCACCCTTAACCACTCCCCCACCCCAACCTCCATGAAGCACCTTAGTTCTGCCGCAAGGTATCGGCCTACTAAATGCAGAAATAAAGACGTTAAAAAAAAATAATTTTTGTTACTTCGTACGAAGCTTCCTTTTTTTGTGGATTCAATACCCTTGCGTGTAGGTTTCAAGCGCGTCATGAAGCGTATTTAGCCAATTTTAACGCCCACTATTTACATGAAATCGATCTTCGCAGCAGTTTGAGCGTAACAGTCGAATATAAAAGCGCGCTGAGAACTACAGCATTGTCATTAGCATCGCCAGACGGCGTTTAAGCCTTTCCGCATTTGCATGGTTACCATCTTGTATATAGACGCTACGAATGCTAGATACTTTTGTGCGCAGGCATGCTTCGTTTTCGAACAACTATCGCCAAATGATGGACCGAGCTCCTAGATGTACTGGCCATACCGGCTTTTGGCCCAACTAAGAAAATTAGAAGTCTGTTTATGGAACAAAAATACATGTACTTACTGAAATCAGCTGCGCAAAAAAAAAATTAACCCCGCGTCATATACGCGGTTCACTCTCTCTGACGGTTGTTTTTCCTGACGAGCGCTCGGCATCATGAGAGGGATTCGGAGCGTCGGAGACTCTGAGGGAGTCCCTGAAAAAGAGGCGGAGTTTCCTAGACTCCCCTAAACAGAAAACACATCTGCCAGCCAAGCCGCCTGATAAATGCGGCGACATCTGAATGACTCCCGCTAGCCTTCGCTTCCTCACTAAGAACTGTGGCTGTCAACAGCTTTATTTACTGGAACTGCCGAGGGCTACTTAAGAACCTGGATGGCATATACGAAATACTCGAGCAATTCCAATCAAACATATTTGGTTTCCAATAGCCTCACTTAAACATAACACATACAAACTTTCTAAAAATTATGTAGTAGACCGTAAGTGCAGGCAAGACGGTGCCCACTCATCAGGCTGCGTTGCTATTGTGGTTCCGAATTTGATTTCCTCTTAATATCGTCCACTGGTTACTGAAGTAGAGACGGTGGCGATACCAATCATAACTTTTGGCAGAATAATGACCGTTCGTTTCCTTTATATCCCGCCAGATGATCGCCTGTCCATTGATGAACTTGAAAAACTTTAAAGTGTTGTTTTTGGGCGCTGCGGATAAAAAGACACTGAAAAGAGCTCTAGTTCCTGACAAAAAAAAAAAAAATTTGAGGACACTTTGGCAACTAAAGCGTTGAGGGGCGAAGCCCAGGACTCTATACCGTGACGACTTCCGGTGGATGGGATGTTACATCGTTCCCATGGCGATATTGATACCCAAATTATGCATCTTTCGGGGGGGGTTTAAGTGTTAATTACGCTTTTTTACACCTTTATATATCTAATTCGCCCTAAATCCGATGCTTTTCCCAGCATTCTGTGGTAATTTTCACTTTGCAGTGACGACTTGCAGTGGATGTGACGTCACACAGTTTCCGTGGCTATATCGACGTTAGAGATATTTCGACACAGTTTCGACATTCTTGTATTTTATTAATTACTAATTACTCTACAGTCATCAAACTTCGCTTCTAGATACATGTTTTCCTCTATCTGAAGCAGCCATTGGTTTCCTTCTATCTTTTTTAGTTCCCGAGTTAAACGCACATGACAGGCTTTGTTACCGGACAGACGACAGTATGAGCCATTAAGGTGGCGGTCCCACTCTGACGGTGAGCGGGAACCATTTTTGGTGATATTTGTACGTCGACTGTACCTCGCTCGTTCGCTTCATAAATATGGTTCAGATATCTCCGAAAAGCTACTTTTCTCTGCTTTCAAAAGATGCATTTTGTTTAACGGTAGCTGCAAATTTGTTTCAACTGTAAAAGAAAACGCAAAGATGAAAACTGGCAGTTGAGCTCAACTTGTCTCAGGAAATGCAAAATTGTGAAAAACCTCTTGCACCTAGAGAAATATCTTTCGAGATACTTTGAGATCGGATGCTAATAAACATATTTAAGCATTTAGAAGTACGTGTATAGATTAGTTTATTAGCCACGCATGTTTGAAAAGCATAGAAAACAGAACAATGTAATCCGCAATAACGTTTGGAATGTGCATTGCACTGCGGCGCCTTTTTGTACAGTTTGAGATCGTCTAATCGCCCTTCCATTCTGAAAATTTCATCCGTCTGCCTTGTTTAGTTTAAAAGTTATTCCTGATCAAAGTTAGCGTTTTTTTGAAATAGTTAAAAACGGAATGCAATACTGTTCAGGTAACCAGCGCGTGGCAGTTTTGAGATTTTGCGTGAAGAAGCTTAATACTTCGCTCTACGCGGCTAAGCATCGCCTTTACTCTACGGCTTTTGGGGAATGCGCAATGTCTAGTTGATTTTAGCTACCTTTTTTGTTATCGTCATGAAGGACACAAGCTCTTGAAACGTTCCGCGGCTTCTTTTTTTCTGGCAAATATACTCTTAAAATGTCGGTCTCTCATTCTTTTAATCAACTTGTAACAATTGTCAAGAACAAAGTCCACAGAATACAAACAATAATAGCAATAACGCAGCGACATGCGATAAATGTAGATAAATGTAGTAAGTAGCGCCATCTACACACATGCACGTGTACTAAATAATCACAGTTCAAAAAAATAACGAGTGTGGCGCTGCTAAACATTTACAATCAGGAGGTGTTCACGAGAGGGAACGATACCTCTACGATGTTTGCACGTTTCCCTCGATTTTGCCCTATGTAGTGTGTGTCGAACTTCCAAGCAGATTTCCGCCATATTGCTTTGCTGGATTGTTTTGTAGCGTAAAGCTAGTAAAGCCACACTACGCGGGTCAGAGCCGAGTTTTCCGCGAGTGTGCGCCGCCTGTTATGCGCATGCGCGAGAACCGCGTGACGTCACGAGAGGCGCAGGTCCGCAGGTGCGTCGCCTCCTCGCCACAGCCGGTGCGAGCTCCTCGCTGCCGGCGCCGCCAGCGTGCGCTCCTCTCCACCGCGTGACCTCGTGTTTACGACAGTTGCGCCGCGCGCTACTGCGCATGCGCGAGGAGGGTGCGCGGAGAAATGACGGTCGCGCTCAACATGTAAGCTCTGGTAAGCTAAGGAGAGTCGAGCCGCTGCCAAACGGCGCAGAAGACTGGAAAATGTAAATTCTTCCGATCCCGAGGTTGTCGCCTGGCAGTTCGCCGTCGAGCAGCCAAGGCGAAACGTGCGGCCGAAACAACGGAGCACTTTACGCTACGTATATCCAGGCATAGCAGAGCTAAGCCACTTCCAATTTTTTTCACCTGACGCTACGAAACGCATTCTGGGCGTCGTATTATTTTTCGAGGACAGGCATTGCTAAAGCGACAGGAAAGGGAAGAGACAGGCTTTCGCTTCGTGCTGTCGGTTGTTCGTTGTTCCGGCTAGCGTTGTGGAGGGGAAGTTGGAGAGCGCTCGATTCGCCTGCACGCAATGCACCAGTTCGGCAAAGTTCTGCGGCAGCGGTGGTGCGGCGGGTGTGTACCGCTAGTTCCGGCACTTTGAGCGCAGTTTGGCACTGTCTGCTTCCAAACGGATGGTCGAGTGCAGGCCTGGTCGTCGCTAGCCTTTGCGATGCCAATGAATTGCAGCCAGCTGTTTACAGCCTACATCAGCGGCAGCCAACCTCTCGTATCTCATGAAGAAATGTGCAAACAGCACATCCCAATAACATGTTGCCATGAACCAGCCTCGATCCGTTTCTTTGGAGAACTCGAGCAGCGTTCTAGCTTGCCGACGAGTGAAAGTTACTTGAGTCTCCGCCGTTTATCACAACCCGCAAACCATCATCTGCTTCCATGGCGGCTGCAGCTGCACTATTTCAGCACTAACCATGGAGCAGGTGCAGTTTTCCTGAACTAGACTCGCGCTTCTTTCAAACGAATGCCGTGGTTCAGAGGGCGCCATGTTCCACCGCTGAAATGAATCCATGTGGCATATAAGTCGGGTACAACTCAAGAACGAAGCAGCACATGCCCATCAAAGGAGACCGCCCAGCCAAGCGCGTCGACCGAACAGTCGGTCTCCACCGGTCCACCGGTGCGCCGCGACAGCACCGGTGGAGACTGAAGCCGCCACGACCGTCTGATGCCGAACATGACCCCACCTGTAACATTCAGCGCTTTTGCGAAAAAGACGCTCTCGCGCGGATCTATGCGAAAGGTGAGCAGCCCAGCCCTCTCCCCCCCCCCCTCCCCCTTTAGTGGCCAGTGCAGCTGAGACAATAAACGGGCGCACCACACCTACTAGTACCTTCGCCTTTCTCCCCGTCTTTTCCCCTGCTCCAGCTCAGGTGCTCCTAGAGACGATGGCGGATGCCGGCGCAGCAAAATCTTTTCCTTTCTTTTTGCGTTATTATTCTTTTAGCCTTATCCCGAACAAAGGACATCCACTCTCGGCTACACGGGGACAAAACGCCGTCTCCTTCCTTCTCTTTCGCAGGCTTGGCCGCATGCACAGCCACAGAAATCGACGTGACTGGCTGGAGGGCTCCCTCTGAGTTACATGTGCCGCTTGGTTCTTTAGTTGTAACCAACTATAGTGCTGTGAGGTCCCCTCTTCCGGAACTGGCACAAAGGACCGCCCCCTCCCCTTGCTGCGCGCCCCTCCTGCAGGCGGGGTACACTAGCGCCGCAGGAAAAGGAATTCTCGGAAAATGATTACAAGCACGTTATAAGCGGTGTTTACATGACGGGTTGAGTGGAGGATTTGAGCTGAAAACCGGTTACTGGGTTCATGTAAACGAGTCGGATCCGGGAGTCGAAGGAGCGAGTCCAGTCAACTCCGCTGCAGGGGGTGAGTTGACTCACTCGACCCCAACAGCAGATAGCACGTAAACCGGTCTGAGTCGGATTAGTGGAAGGAGAGGTGATAAATGCGAACCTGTTATCCGCTTGCGCCGTAGCGCCTGCGAGGCAGCCGTGCATGCCGCAATCTTCCCGGCTGCCACTGCCCTTTCCCGCTGCGCCGTTCGACGCTTGGTGCCGCTGCTGTTGAACCGGTCGCGACTCGCTAAAATCGAGTTCATGTAAACATGCAGTCAAGTTGGGCTGAGCTTGCTCAACTCGATCTCCTGGCTCGACCCGCCGAAGTCGGGTTCATGTAAACGAGGCTACAGTTTCCTGACAATAGGCGGTGTGAAAATAGCAGCTGTTCCTACAGTTTCCAGGTACGCGCGCGTGGACACGCACGCATACACACACACATGCGCGGGCGCACTTTTTCAATCTTTGATCCAACCAAATCGAGGCAAATCGACGCAAGGCAAGAAAGATATACATTTCAGCACGCGATGGAAAATTCTGAAGGGAATAAGTAACCTAATGATGCAAACTGGATACAAGAAAGACGTACGTCTAAATGAATAAGAGCACGCAGTTGAGGGTCCAAACGAGAGAGGGGAGGGGGTCGCCCTAAGTGCCTACAGAACTATCGCTTTGTAGCCGACCCCTTTTTTCTGGCAGCATTTCTGCACCCCCCCCCCCCCCCCCGTTCTTCTTCGTACAATGTCTAAAAAAGTCTCGAGTCCGCCTCGTGAATGGTATGCATCTGTATACTGCATTTTTGTGAGCCTTGGCAAAATTCCGTCGAAGTTGATCGGAATTGGTTGCAAGGTGCCGCCGCATGTACGACGAATATTTGCTTCTGAGGTAAACACATTCCGACACCCTGCGGTGCTAACCCTCTCAATAGCAATTTCACGTCTCTTGCGCAATGTCGATTCATCTCAAGGGTAAACAGAAATTGACAATTGCCCACTTCTCTTTGCCTTTTTCTTTACCAACCATAGTTTATAAGGTTGGACAGGCATACGCTGAGCGTTGACTAAATTGTATAGCTGTCTTTGTTATAGTTTTCTTATCACAGATGCAATATCATTTGATAAAAAAATATATTTTTTTTTTCAGCGCTATAGTTAGCAGGTTACACTCTAGACCAGGAGTGTTCCGACTACTACTAATATTGCTATGCATCAACAGTGACGAAGTGATTGAACGCGCAAAAGACGAGGGCAGAAGGAAGGACACAAGAAAGGCACCGATTTCAACTGTAAGGTTCATTGAAAAAAACAAAACAAAAAACGCTAGAAATATATACATGGGACATAAGCATAATTAATTTTCTTTATTTCACACCTTCCTTATTTTTGGCGTCCGCTTCCTCTTTTCGCTTACTTACTAATTTGCTCTGTGCAATTATGTCGACAATTATCACTAACTCTCCCAAGTTTCCACTGTGTCGACGTTGTGCATTTTGCGATGCGGGCTGGGCAGCATTATTTTTTCTTTTTCTTTGCTCCCACTAATATATGTCACGACATTGAAAACAGGAAAGTCTGTAGTCGGGTAAAACTCAAGAACGAAACGGCACATTCCCTCAAAGGAGGCCCTCCAGATAGTAACATCGACGGTACAGCTTTCTGCGGCTATTTAGCCAAGGCTAAACAAGAGAGAGAAGGAAAGGGTCCTCTGTTCCCGTGCTGGCATCCTTATCCCGAACAAGGATCACCCCACCTCTGACGCCGTTTGGACAAAGACGGTACCCTCTTTGCCCCGGCTCTCCAACTTTTTCCCTGCACCCTTCGGGAACCATAGACCGAATAAAGGAAGCCCCACTCTCTTTGGCTTTGACGAGGGACAGGCAGAGAAAGAAGCATGCGGAACCACCCCAGCCAACACCTCCCCCCACGCACGACGGGGACTAGCAGCCGGGCTTGCCATGGTTCGTTTGTAATCCTCTGAAGGCAGGCGCAGCAACAAAAGAAAAGCCTTCACGCAGCACGGGTGCACGGGTCAAGAAAGGACCGGACACGTATCTCAACATCTCAACCAAAACCAGTCTCGGGTCGCTGGGGGCAAGACGGGTAGACACTTTCTCAGTGATGGATCAGTGTCGTAGCCTGGTGGCAGAATATGAACTACTCGCAAGATGGCGGCAGTGGAACCGCCACCTTAAAGGCTTTCGCTTTAAAACGTGTTGGTGAAGCTGGGCAACCAGAATTTTTGCGCGCATTAATATGAACAAAAGCAGCAGATGCGTATCATTGCATGCACGGCGTGGATATGAAATCCGAGGCTGCCATCCCGAATATTCTGTCATTGCAGAACGTGTCACTGAACATAAATAGTTATGAAGCGGAAACCGCATGTGCTTTAATGATTCTATTCAATCTGTAAGGTTTCCGATATGCAGCTTCACATATCATTTCACGCTGCTTATCGTTCAGGCGCAATATTGTTTTATGTTTCCTGGTTGTAGACCTATAATCTCTGAAGGGCGCATGTTTCTCACCAGAAATCAGCATAACACGACAAGATACCGTCTGATAATGTGCATGACCGAGTTCGCATTAGGGCTTTGTAACGGGCGTTCCTAATCAGCGCGTGTATTTGGGAAGGAAGAGCAGGAAGCATGACAGTGCGGACGTAAGAGTTCTTGAGAAGTGACATAAAAACCATCCTCACGTCGGCACACCCTAAAAAGCGGCGAGGCCAATCTGCCAGCCACGGCTTAACGCGTAGATCCTCAGCGACCGGACAGCGTCTTTCCACGTAGTGCGTCCCTTTCGCCAAGATTTACGGCAGCAGCAATGGGCTCCTATCACCGTCCCAGGTTTCAAGTCCTCCAAGGCGGCCTTCTGGACAGGATGATAGTGACAGAGGTACGGAGGCTACATTTGTTGCTTAACGACCTGGCGCCCGAAGACCTTTGCCCCCAACGGGATGCAATTATTTTCTGGTTCCCGGATCTACGAGAGCTATCACAGCACAGCGTCCCATGTGCGGTCTGCAAAGCTATCCGCACTTGCCTGCCCTTTGAAGAACGCTTGCGGGCAGTAGCTTTGATTTGCAGCTTCCTTATCCCGGAGCAGAACGTGCGTGCCTGGCACCTTTATCGCCTTCACATAGCACCGGACGTGGAATCTGGCACCGCCTTATTGGGAGACATGGCATCCAATCTGCGAATCGAAGATCGCGACGCGACCATCGCATGCATCTTGCGTGGAGGCGCCATCTACGCCTGTCTCCTGACGGAAGACCCGGAATTCACCTCCTCCGAGCAGCATGTCATCTATGTAGTACTGTGGCCCGGGCAGCCCATGCTGGCATTCCACTCTCTGGGCAGAACCCTTTGGTGGCGAGTGCATGTCGCTCTACGTAGCGTGGTGAGTGGCAGCGCCGTGCGGGTGGAGGGTTTGCCTCACGGTGAATTTAGCAGGAACGTGGGTGCCGCATTACCTCTGCTTGGCACAAAACCTGAACCTCCACAGGAAGAGTAGCGCGTAGAAGATCTGGTTAGTTCGGCAACGAAATGGTGAATCCTAAACGTTTTCTTTCGTTTCCAGCAGTGATTGCCGCCGTGAATGAAACTTTATTCGAGGGAACAGTGCCTCTTACTGCATCACGAACTTTGGACTTGTCATTGTTACAATAATATATAGACTGCTACAGAACATTTTATGCTTTTGAAAACTGCGAACATGAATTAGCGTTTTATCGTTACCTGACTGAATCTTCGTTCAACACAATTTTTAATCTATTTTATTACTGACGATCCCTCATGCGGTGGTAATAGATTTCCCGAACAAATGCCAACAACTTTGCGTATCTGGTGACGCAGTGCATTTTGCGATAATCTTAACACTTAGGCCGATCGTGATTGTCACCGCACATTTCCACCCTCACACTCTGTTATCCATAAGATACTTATCTCGCAAATGATTGATGGACTACTGGGTATGATTTACATCGCTGGAGTATGTATCTAGAGTGTGTACTACGATTCTCGAAGACGTCTGGTTCTCTTCATTCATGATTCAATTCGGGCCGGAGCAGTGTGGCCGCCGCAGTACACTTTCTGATCACGGCGGCATCTCCCCGTAGAAGAGTTGCTATCGGTATACGTTCCGTTCAGCATGTCTGAAGCAAATAAACACGTTTTTCTGGAAACACGTTTTTCTGTCCTTGTCTCGAAAATGATTATGTCGTGCGGCGTCGTGCACATGGTGCGGCCGCAACACAGTTCGTAGTGTAGTTCATATGACGGAACAACTGCAGAACGAAGCACGGGTCCTTCGATGAATACTGATGATGTTGGTATGTGGTAGGAGCGGTGACAGGGAAAATTTCGTGTCCTGTAAAATATTTTTGGATCCGCCATTAATAGGGGAGAATTCAGTGTGGTAAGTCCAGTAGCCACTATTAGTGGCTAGTATCAGTGGCAGTCCAATGTAGCGGAACGTACATAAAGTACAGAAGTTAGCACGACGCCTAGTATCTACTTATCGAGATAAGGGTTAGGGCAAAGAGAATTTAGCGCATGCACGCAGGTTGCCTGTTCATCATCTTTTGGAATGGCATGCTTTACAAAACTACTTTTATTAAGCAGCAAAATTTTCGGAAATCCTTTCGGAACAGTGTCGCGAAGCTAGCAGTGAATAAAAATAGAACGTTGATTCGGTTCGGGAATCTGCCGCTCTTGAAGCAAGAATATTGATAACCGAAGCCAGAACGCAGCGTTTTTCTACGAAGTTGCTTTAATGAAAGGGGAAAACGCTGCAGGCGAGTTGAAACATTCCGCGAGAGGCCACTTGCTTCAACCGACCCGTAGCGTCGTTTCGCCAGTGATTATTTTATTTGTCAATTCATGTGTGCGTCTTCTTTGCATGCTGGGCATAATGCACTCTAATGCATGCTGTATATAATGCGTGGTGGATGTATTGCATGCTGGATATAATGCACTAGTTTCATATCAATCTAACGAAATTCAAGCGCTACATTTCATATGCAAAGTAGACTCGCACATCAATTCCCAAATGAAATAATCACTGGCGATAAGCGCTACGGGTCGGGTGAAGCATGTCTCCTCCAGCGGAATCATTGAATTATATCAAAATAAAGGTAGTGCATCGTTCATATCAAGGCCTGCCAATAATTGCCTGAGCGCATATTTAAAAGTTTTTGTTTGTTTCTTTTCTATTTACCAGAATCTACTCTCTAATATTTACACTGTTCGCCGCTGTAGTGCTTGTCGCTGGAGGTTTTCGCCTCGGCTATGTTAACCAAATATTCTTTGACTAGCGCTGCTTTGTTGCTTCTGTTGCTTTGCTCTGTAATGATTATTGGTCTCTATGATATTTCTTCTTCGGCTGTTGCTCGCCTTTGCCTTGCCATCCACTCCTGTTTAAGCAAGTAAATCTGTCGCCAAGATGGAGTAATGCCATTAACACTAAGACGAAGAGATGGCTTTCCAAAATTCCACTTACAATAAAATCTCTTGATCTTCGCAAGTCTACGAGTGCGTACTTTAAAATACTGGTCTGACCTTTGAAGTATATAATGCTTCTTCATTCTACCTTAGGAAGATGATCGTCGTCTTATCGACAGCTAAATCTTCAGAAACAACTGAAGCGCAAGAAGCACGTCTACACAAGGAAGAAACACGCACACCGGGAAACGCTGCACTCACAACTGCATTATTGCAGCGAAGCATGTAAAGATAATATTTGGGTCGCGATGGGTGCAGAGGGTACACGAATATGTGTACGGAAAACACAGAGGCGACATACATCTTAAGAAAGATGTATTGCGCAGAGTAAATAAAGCCCGCATTCCGATCCGTAGAGGAATATTGAGGCATGGCCAAATCAGTCATTAGCCCTATTAGCTGCGTGACAAGCTTCGAGCAGATCACGCACGTTTCCGTCGTTAGTTTAGAAGAACTTCTATTTGGGCTACATTGTGCACGCTATTTGAGAAGAGAAACAATAGCGCCAGAAGGATGCAGGAGAGCGTCTGTCCTGTGTCCATCATCTGTTGCGTTCGTCTTTGTATGCGCTAGTTTCCTGTCTCGTTTTCCCTCTCACGTAGACTCTTCACACTTTGGAAATGTGGCGAACTCTGCTGGAAAAGCAGGCAATCGCAGTGAAGAGCACTTTTTTATGATTTAAACTTCGTTCTTGCTTCCTTAACCCGTCATTCACACATCGGCGAAATTCGGCGGTGCAGGATTTTCGCACGACAAAAATATTTCATGCGCCAATCCTGATACACTCTGCATAGTGTGCCAGGTAAGCTTTTTTCTTTGTGTTTGTTTGCCCGCGACCGGACAGCATGGTTTGGCAAGCTTTTTCGTGACCGAAAATTATACTGATCCAACAAACCTGCTCGAAACCTTCTTAATGCTGTGCGACACTTTGTGCAGTTTGCGGAACCACTTCCAGCCGCAGTCTTTTCACCTTCTCTTCTCTTTGAATTTGTTGTGCTTGACCACTTGTTTTCAGGGCGGTCTACGCAAGAGCCGCTGCAACCAACAAAGAGTACCGCGTAGCCAAAAAAAATTGGGCCGCAAAAATACGATTATCCGATGAATATATGCTAGGATATATATGCTAGGATTATATGCTGTCGCTTTGCATCTAGTATGCACAGGAGAAGGTCCTGGATCGATGCCTCTACAAAGGAGTTATTATGCGTCACCACTTACTGCAAATAACTTCCACAAACACTTCAGATCCACCCCGGACACCTTCCACACGACAATTTGCGCGTGCGCTTTGAACCTGTGACGTCCTCTGAGCGCATTTGTGGAAACAAGTGCTTCCAGTGTCGACGCAGAGTGAGAGCGTGGCAATATAGCTCGGGTGATGAAAGGCGGTTGAGATAGCCGAGTGTTGTACAGCTGCTGCCAACCAAGCGGACTTGTTCGCGCCAGTGCGGGTTTAAATCCCGCTCGCGAGTATAATTTTTCGAGGCTTTTGTTTATTTATTTAAACAGAGTCGCAACACTAAAGACACACACTCACGCAGATACGACTGACACTGCCTTGCCCTAACGATGGCTCTCCTATTGCTAATGCATTAAAATTTTTCCAAAAGGGTTATAAAAGGTGTCCCGCGCTTAATAGACCCACGATTTAACAAGTGAAGATTCTTGGCATCCGATAGCCATGTCCCGAGTGATAATGCAAGAATTGTTTTTGCAGGCGTAGTACGCGCGCTCAACAGACGTGTTCTCCACAAAAGATTGAACGCAAATCCAAAAACTAAATTACTTTGCGCTTCGGTGTTTGAAATGTAAAGGTCAGTCTGTTTCCATGCTTTCGAATCTGTGCGTTTTTATTCTACTAACTAACCTCTCGCGATGGGCAATCTTGCTTTCAGATAAACTATTTCTTTTTCCCTAAAGCAACACAAGGATCACAGATGCATTTATGTTTTTCACTGGGATTCCAGAAGACTTAAAAAATTTCCGCCTTTTCTGCGCGCTGAACTTGCGCAACCCGCAGAAGCCTGTTTGTCGCTGATAGCCTCATAATGATTGCAGGCTATCGTTTTTGAGACTGCGAAATTTACTTGGTTAACGTACTGCATTCAATACCACTGCACCTAAAAGCTCACTTTCACTTTGAAACTTACGCTGATGTGAATTCAAACTCCCTGACGTTAACTGATTTAACTCATTCGCACAGTTCCTTAATTTAGTTCTAACTTCAGCCTTACGCCGGCAGTCGACATACCAACTGGAAAGAGCAATGTACCTAACCTTGTTCTTGCTTAAATCTGAATTTGTACAGACATTATCAAGCATTACCTGCTTCTGTGATCATTGCAGCTGATTGCTCACCTCATCTGTGCCCATTGCTACTCGTCAACTGTCAATATTCAAGACTATAAGAAAGACAGCATTCTATGCATTATCACTGAGGTATAGAAGTTTTATCATCACTTCCAGTTGTCCTCCTTTGCAAGAAGACATCAATTTTTTTTTGCGCTTCAAACAATAAGTAATATCACTCGTCGGTCTATTGTGGCCCTTTATGAATTCGAGACGACGCCAGTGAACCCTGGTTCTCCAGTGCCATCGGTGAATTTAAAGAAAAAACGAACGACCCGTAATTGATGTAGCAGAGCTTTCGCACAGCGCTGTACGGTGACAACAGTATATGTCGTGTCTTAGCGAATACACCAGACTACTGCGAAGCTCAAAAAAAATTTCATCAACGTGATCTGCTGGATATCAATCACGACTGTTCCCAGGTTCTATCAGATAAACTCAATTCTTTCTTTTCCTCTGCTTTTACCACTGAACCTACCATAATACCCCCCCCCCCCCCCCCCCCCCCAATATCTTAGTTCACGTTTTCGCCGATTCCATCTATTTTGTCGCTGCTCATAGTGTCGCAAATCTCATTAATAAGATTAAGATACCAAGCGGCCAGAGCAGATAGTATAACATCTAAGTCACTGAAATGGAGCAAGGATATCTGCAGCCAAGGTTTGCCAATTTTCTTCACGCATTCGGTTGCCACAGATTGAGTTCTACTCGTCTGGAATCTAAGTCGTTTTGGTTTTCAGAGCTTGCAACTTTTCTCCTTCGTGTGCCGTCGGATTTAAATAACATGCATTGCCTGCAAACTATTTGAGCACATTATACAGCGTGTTATAACTTAGACATTACTGACTTTTTTTTTCAGATTTCGAAATGGCGTAAGCTAATGCAGCTTGTGCACCTTGATAACGCGGCCAGGCGGACAAAAACTGGGCAACAGTTGTGCCTGTAAATTCAGTAATTAACTGCAATTTATTAATTAACTTTTATCGGCTTAAGTTAGCGTGCATATTTAGATTGAGAACTTGGAGGCAGTTGCTTTTGAGGGCAATTTCATTTTGTACAATTCTAGTAACGCGCCTGTGGCCTTTGATGCTCACGTCTCAAATTTCCTCCCACTTCGTTTTAATTGCGCATGCGAGACAGCGGCTCTCAGCGTGAAGCGCCTCCCTTGTGTGACGCAGCTGTTTTGTACGGCACTCCACCTTGCACGAGTGCGTAGCGAGCGGCGGTGCGTATGACTTTTTGTTCTGGGCCACTGTTCTCCTTGTTGGCGACGGAAACCGATGAATCACTGCTCGGTCGGTGAATAGGGAGAGCTATTTCTTTAAGCCCTTGCTTCTACCGCCGGTGGAAAGACGCGATGCCGCTTTACATTTGGCAGACAGTAAAAAGCAGCCAAAAAACATGGCCAAATTTGATTTTTAGTGTCGGTGGCCTTGTAATGTAAAGAATTATTTCAGTGTGCAGCTCACTACGAGGGCAATACATACCAGAGAGCACTACCTCAGTTTATTGGCTCTTAAGTTTTGGGTGTCGTCAGGCACATGCGGAAAAGTAACCTCACAGCTTTGCATGCTCTTTGCCTGGGAAAGCATTTGACGGACTGGCATTCTCTACTGCGCAGTTTTTCTCTAAGCAAAGGCGCATTTCCAACGCTCATCAGAAAGAACAAAGGGTTTTGAATATTTCACCAGTTTTTTGCACTAGAAGAGAAAAGTGCTTGAGATCCGCCATGCTGGAACCACAGTTGCCGTAGTTCCTTAAGAGAAAAGCTGTAGGTGAATTCCTCGACTACTCCAGCAAGAATGTCGCGCACATATTTGTTTCTCCTCAGGTTGTCTTCGAATATGTATGCCAAATATTCTGTGGTCAAGTATGCCGCAACAAATATTTACACTCCCGCGGATTTGGTGGTTGTGACACCGCAGGTAGTGAGCTTTTTCGAAGGATCAGTAGTGAGCATTATTAATGGTCACACCTCTGTTGCTGTAAAATCGAGCCTCGTCAGTCCACTCTACTTTAAGCAGGAAATTCTCGTCTAGGTAAAGTTTTATGCCGGCCAAATTTTTGAATACTACCCGTTTTTGAAAATCAGGAGCATTTCCGCCCTGATAAAGCCTGATGTTACAGGGATGATAGCTGTCCTTTTCAGGACATTCAGCACTGTTCCAACACATATTCAGCATCGTTCAGAAATCCCCCTGACACTTGCATTTGGTATTGCATTCACATGGGCAAAGACATTAATTGTGGTGTCCTCATTAATAATGTTCTTCTTTGGTGGCTTTCTTGGTAAACTGAGCCTGTTTTGCAAAAACATCTCAAAATGCTGTAAAACAACGGCTTAGTTGAGGCCCGCCGATTTCCATGGCGAGATGCGCGTAGGCTCATTGCCAATGAGGCGTCCCAATTCATTTCTTGCCATCGACAGCACGACTTTGATCTTTTCTGCTGTCGAATACTTTGACCTAGCCACTTTCCAATGAAGAAGGCTTCAGCGTGCGATCTGCTTATTTCAATGCACGGGGATAGCTGCAACAGGCGTTCGCAAAGGCCGCACAAAGCAAAAAGCGCGAAGTCGCCAGCGTTCGCTACAAATTGATGCCCGTCTCTTTCACCACTTTTGGGAAAACACAAATATTCGTCACTCATATCAGAAAAATGCACATCCCCTCACACTTGTTCTTAGATTTTCCAGCAGTTCCTCAGATGAAGAGAATGAAGGGCCCCCAAATCAGACGGTTGTGCCGAATACCCTCGCTGAAAAAGTGCTAACAGTTGTCGCCTTCGCTTGTCGCTGTGCTCTTGCCCAATATCATTGCGAAAGCACTTGCAGCTGTGAAAACCCATTTAACCGGTGTTCGTCCATGTGCCGAGCCTATCGTTGCTAAGGGGACCAAACCATTTCAAGCATTGCTATACATGGCTGCATTATGGGTTGATAAGACATTGACTCATCTCGGCATGTGGAAAGATAAGGCGGTAGCGTTTCGTTTGCCATTTGTTGTTAAAGTGTAGTTATAGAATTACCTGGTTTGACAACGGCATTTCTAAACAATAGCAGAGATAGCTAAACCACGCGCTAATATTTGAAACCATGCGCCTTCACACACCAAACAGAGCTCACCTATGATGAAACCGCTTTCATTTTTAGTGGCTCTGCAAACCTCCGCAATAAAAAAGGAAAATTAACATAAGAAAGCATCGCATGGCCCACTTTATCTCATTCATGTTTACACGGTGGCACAACGCCTAGTCTCAAAGTCTGAAAGTCATCACTGGATCTAATCCGCCACCAGCACTGAGATTCATCTTTTTGATCGCCAAGAAAAAAAGCGGCAGATCAGAGCGAAAAGTCATCCGCGTCTCCGCTCGCTACACACTCTTCAAGGGCGGAGTGTCATACGCAACAGCTGCTTCTCTCGAGGGAGGTGCGTCACGCCTACAACCGCTGTCTCGCATGGGTGGACGAACTGTGATGAAATTTTAGACGTCCGTATTTCAGGGCATAGGTGCGTTGCGAACATTCTTCAAAACAGAATAGCCCTTAAAAGCAACTGCCTCCATGTTCTCATTATAAATATGCACGTTAATTTCGGCCAATATATAGTTAAATAATAAATTATAGTTCATTCCTGAATTTTCGGGGCGAAATATTACCCCAGTTTGCGTCCGGCTGGCCGCAATACTAAGGTGCGAAACAGGCATTGGCATACGGCGTTTCGCATTAAAAAAAACTAATAAAGTGTAATTTTGAATACGCTGTATGTTCACAAGCGGCAACTCATCTTGATTAGAACTCCCCTTTTTTTCCGAATCACCACTGCTTCCAATGCAATTACTGACGCAATATCCAACTTTTACAAATCTATAGCGACCTTTACACATATTTTGATTTTTCACTTCAGACTGACGTCATCCGTATGGACATCTCGAAATCCTTTGTGATTGCCCACCATAATCACCCTATAGACAAACTTTCATCCTTGTGCCTCGGGCAACAGATATCTAACGTGGATTCGTTGCTTCCTAATGGATCGCTGTCAGTTTACTATTGTCGGTTATAATCACTCACCTACCACAAAAACTTAATCTGTAGTCCAGCAAGCTTTGGTGCTTGGCCCAGTTCTGTTTTTAATTTTTTTTATACGATCAACCAGCCGGCATTACATCGTACGTCCTTCTTTTCGCGGATGGCTCTGTTCTGTGCGCCACATAACCACACAAACTGTTTAGCGACTGCTTCAGAATGAGTTAAAATAATCGAAAACTGGTATTTCACATCTGTCAGGAAGCTGAGTTGTCTTAATGCAAAAAGACGCAGGTAACACGCTAGCGCACTAACCTCAGGTAAGCATATTTGTTGAAATAAACAACTGGTTCCCAAGTGGAAGGCACCAGTATCCTTGAATCCACATCCCCGACCACCTGGCGAGGTCCGAGCTGATCGAGAAACTTGCAGGATAGACTTCCAAGTTCAAACTCACTGGGGTTTATCAGATGGCAACAGAGTTCCTCCCCGCCTGCCGGCCGCAGCCTGGACTACCAATCTTTCGTCCACACTAAACCAGAATTTGCCTGCCCAATTTTGAACCCCCATCTTGATTATTCGTTTGACAGTCTACAAGCAATCTAAAACCGTGCGACACACATCATTTCATATGACGACAACCCCACCAGTATTGCCAGCACAACATTATTGAATGTCATCTAGCGTGTGGTAAAGAGGCGGAAATACACCTGCTCATCTTAATTTCAATAATTTTACTACTGCTTTCCATCACTTCGGGACACCCCGTGCACCCTCCCCTCAGAACATCGGGCCGGCTCTTCAGCTCCTTGATAACCGTACGGCTGCACGCCTTATCTAACGCATTTAATAAATAATGCCTGCCCGTTGCCTCAGGAAAATCGAATTCATTACCTGCCTGTGCTGCTATCTATAACAATCCTGTAATTTCCGGCAATCGCTGATACCATAGCTGAAAACCTGAGCCGCCGCATAGCTGAGCCGCCACGGTGGCTCAGTGGTTGTTGCACTCGGCTGCTAGCCCGAAAGAAACGGGTTCGATCCCAGCCGCGGCGGCCGTTGGTGGAAGCGAAATTCTAGAGGCCCCTGCGCTGTGCGATGTCAGTGCACGTCAAAGGACCCCATGTGGTCTTAAATTACGCAGCCGTTCAATAAAGCGTCCCTCATAACCTGGGTCCCGTTAAGCCCGTTAAGAGGAGGTCCTCTTCTTGTTTTATCTTCAGTTTTCCGTACTGTGCTTGTCCGCGCCTGTCAGCGTGGTTGATGCAATTTTTTGTTTTGTATCCTTCCTGATTGCAACTGTGATTACTGATCGTGCCCTATGACGTTATTCCTTGTGTCCCTCCTTTACCTAATAAAGGTCCCGGGGTTACTTAAAAGTAGATAAATGTTGAATATGAGGAAGCATGGGTGTTAAACTTTTGTCACTGCAGCCTCTACATACCAAATCACATCCTCTAGTCTCCTCCCCAACAGTATATGCAGCGACAGCAGTGAGAACGGTGTAAGAAGTGAATGCCGTAGGTCCGTATCCAATTTGGCGAAAAAAAGCTATTAAATTATTCATCGTTCCATATCGACATTTTCTGCTGAAGACTGCCTTCTCAGCAAGAAAAAGTTTATATCAAGGTCCGTGAATCGCCACCTATGGTTCCTTGGTGGCTGTTCCATGTTTAGTTAAGACACAATGCTGCAACCAGAGGGAGAATCAGCCCGTTCAACGCAGTCTCTGCTGCGAGAGTTATGGGCTTTGTGACAAGATCAGCCTCGTGACCGGTTACCCTTTCTGATGGAAGTCTGTGAGTCTGTGTATGCTGTATGTTGTGTGCGGCTGGACTGAGCGCGATGATGGTGGGCAAATGTACGACAGGTTGTGAGAAAGCAGTTCGGTTTTGTATGGTTAGAGTAAAGACAGCGTTATTGTTGTTCCACACAACATAGATAAAAAATGGACGGACGACTGCGATAGTCGGTAATGCGAAATTGGGGAGAAGCTCTGCACATACTTTCAAGTAGCATGCTGCATTGTTAGTCCCCCTCCGGGGACTTCCCATGACAGCCACTTTCCGGTTGTTCATTCCTCCCCTCTCGCTATGGCGGGTGGCGTTTGATTCTGCTGATACTTGCTACACGCTACCTGTCACTCGCCTACACGCGGCACTTGTCAGGCGGTGTGTTTGCGCCGACTACGCCGCCAAGGAAGACACCGGCGACAACGACTTCGAATATATGAACGGGCGCCTAAGAAATGCACTCTAAAGAAAGATGCTGCATCGATGCCTCTCTACTCTAAGGAGTCGGAAAATGGAGATTCTCGGTTACAATGCCCCGTTCAAACCTTGCACTCGGGGTCTACCTTTTTAACGTCGCAGCATTCGTTGACTACGTCATCCAGATTTCGTGATGAGTCGGTCTATAAGACGCGCGCTCCCGGACCGACCTTCAAGTAAGAGCGCCAAGGAGACCTCACCGCAGATGGACCAGCAGAAAATAGCCTTATCTCCTTAGCAGTGTCACATAAACCGGAAGCTGAGATCTGGTCTCGCAAGCGACAACCACTCACAAAATCGGAGCTCCTGGAACCAAAACATCGACGAGCCTGTCCCGCCAGATACGGAAAGCCGCACAACAATGCCTCACGTCCGTAAAACCGCCCAGGGACACGAGGTGTAAGAACGAAAATGCGCTTGCAGTTAGCGCTGCGGTTTGCTAGAATAACCGTGTTCTTACGGGGCCGGAGCCTACTACTTGGAGGACGTCGTGTAAGAAGGGTTCGGAGTGCTGTGCGCCGTGTGCCATTGACTGTGGGACGTCGGAAGGTAGGGAAGATAAAACTCTGTGAGAGTATAGGTCTACCGTTTGCGACTTGCTCCGCAGCGTGCTCTGCAAACGAGAGAAGCCACGTTTGCTAACGGCTAACAGTGACGTTTGCGACAGACTGGTGAACGGCAGCATGCAGATATTGCAATACATAGGACTACACGATACACATGATGGTACACATACATGATAACAAACGCCGGTTAATGATATCCTAGTTGAAATCAAGAGGAAGAAATGGACTTGGGCAGGGCGTGTAATGGACTAACGGAGCATGTAGGGTAACGGAGTGGATTTCAAGAGAATGCAAACGTGGCAGGGGGGAGGCGGCAGAACGTTAGTTGGGTGGATGAGATTAAGAAGTATTACCGTGCCCAATCTTTACCCCAATGTATTACCGCGCCCAATCTTTCTTGGTAGAAAGGGGCGAGCCATTCTGCTGTTGCGTGTTGGTTTTCAGTTTCAGAGAGCGCAGTGCGTCGCAGTGGCTTGCATCTGGAACAAAGCTACGGTTATGGAGCCCTCAACGTTCTCTTGAAGTGATGAAACAGGCTTGGGTTATAGGGTGCCAAAAGAGAGTAGCAAATTCTGAAATTATTGGAATGGTGCCCAGAACACTCGAAATAGCGAAAATCGGCTCCTGCTAAAGTATGTGTCACCGGCTCATTGCTACACTCCTTGCGTTCGCTAGGCAAGAGTGAACGAAGGCTCAAGAAGTTGTACAAAAGAGCTCGCTCTAGTTTAAGGGGTGTGTGAATACCCCTAAAACCGCGAAAGTGCAAGGTTGCTTCTGCAGTCTAGATGGTGCTTCACTTGAACTGTTTTAAGAGCGGAAACACAGTACAGGATTAAATGACATTGACTCTGCCCTTTCACTTTCGTTTTTTCCTCGACTGTCTGCGCTTAAAACATAGCCCAATAAATGTGCTGTCGGCTGTGTAAAAATTTTACGTTTTCCGGTGGTTTCTTATCCCAAAGCGATTAATGATCTGGGGGACGCCGTAGAGGAAGGTTGTGATGATTTCGACCGCCGGAGGATCATTAATGTGCACTGACATCGCACACTAAACCGTTGTCTGTGTGTTCGCCTCAATCGAAATGTGACCGCCGCGGCCGGGATCGAGCCCGCGTCTTTCCGGTCAGCTGGTGGGCGCTATAATCACTGGGCCACAGCGGCGGCTTTGATGACAGGTATCTTTGAGTAAGCATCCCCCGAGTAATGAATACCTTAAGCAATTGCTTTCTTTTTTGAAATACCTCAAGCTCCCATTAAAATGGTTTTTCATATGTAAACTACTGTACAAGCTTACATTGTATGTCTGTATATAGGATTCTGTAGGTCATGGAAATTTCCATAATTATAAGTTTATGTCATCATTGCACCACTCGCCGCCGCGGTTCCCCCCGTTCTCCCTCTCACCAGCTAATACAAGGGTGATTACAACACTTGTGATATAATAGACATATATCGTTGCCAGATTAATGTGACGTCTGGCAATAAGTGCTATTTATATTCAGATATATGAGTGGTGCAAGCGTTTGGAGCTAGCGAGATATATTATTTTTCCAGCCCTTTCTCGAAAGAAATTCAATTTCATACGCACAAAGCAATTCAGGACTTCGCTGTTCGCAGCTTCTACTCAGAAATCAGGCCGCCACGGTGGCTCAGTGGTTATGGTGCTCGGCTGCTGACCCGAAATATGCGGGTTCGATCCCGGCCCCGGCGGTTGAATTTCTTTGGAGGAGAAAATCTAGAGGCCCGTGTACTGTGCGATGTCAGTGCACGTTAAAGAACCCCAGGTGGTCGAAATTCCCGGAGCCCTCCACTACGGCGTCTCTCATAGCCTTAGTCGCTTAGGGATGTTAAACTCCATAAACCAAAAAACGTACTCAGAATACATTGAACATGTAATGTTTAATGTAATGATAAGTGGAAATATTACATTACATGTAATATTACATGTAATGTAATATTGCCACTTATCATTGTAGTGTCCGTTCGTTCGCGCTCAAGGCCGCAGGAAAGGGGTGCGTCATTTTTGTTTGTGACGCGAGAAGCGACCGGACTAATCTCTATTGATCACAGGCAAGAAGACCTGCATCTGCGTCTTTCTAGATTACTGTAGATGGTCTTGACCTGTTATCTCGAAGTTTCCTTGCTGGCTTTTAATTGAGCGATGCCGCGAGCGGCGGGCATTCATCGTTCGACGACTGACGAGCAAGTTTGTTGCTTACGCCGCCGCCGAGTGATTCAGTTCTTTTGGGGGCGCAAATCAGCCCAAATAAAGAGCTTTGTTTCCATTGTTTCCAAGACTGATGTCTTTCTGACCGATGGACTGCCGTCACTACAACGTGACATCTGGTGGAGGTGCTCGGTAGCCTTCTATATTCCGGACACCCCCTACAAGTCGTGACGCCAGCCCTCTGAGTCATTCACCGCAGGACCTGAGTCCAGTCCACCGCGCAAGCCGACGTCTGCTAGGGGACGCACCTGAGTTCGGGATTCTGCCGGACCCTACCCGGAAGCGTAAGCCAGTAGCAACGTCCACCATGAGCTTACCCCCAGACGACGACTCCAATCATTCTTCAGCAGCCCAGGGTACCACCAACCTTCGACGCTTCGCCTGGCGCCGACCCCGAAGAATGGCTGGAACAGTTCGACCGTGTGGATGTCTTCAACAACTGCGATCATGCCACGAAATTTAGGTATGTCTTCTTTGCCTTGCAGGGACCAGCAAGATTCTGGTTTGAGAATGAGGAAGTTAGTCTCACGAACTGGGAAACTTTCCAGGAGCAGCCTGTGAATACCTTCAAAAACGTCGTGCGAAAGGAGAGAGCCCAACAGCTGCTACAATCTCGCATACAACACCCAAACGAGACCGTTGTAGTGTACACTGAGGAGATGAAGCGTCTCTTCCGGCGTGCCGACTCGAGCATGAAGGAAGATGAAAAGGTCAAGCTGCTTATGCGAGGAGTTAAAGAGCAACTCTTTGCGGGCCTCGTACGGAACCCACCAAAAACCGTCGCGGAATTGGCCGAAGAGGCATCCACCATGGAAAAAACTCTTGATGCCAGAGCCCGCCAGTGTGACCGCCAGCAGCGCTTTTTGTCAGCAAGCTGCATGGACACCGCTTGCAACGATAACCTGCGGGAGGTTACACGTGAAATTGTGCGAGAAGAGCTCCGACGATTGCTGCCAACGGGAACGCAGCCGCAGCTTACTTCGCTCACAGCCGTGATCCGGGATGAGGTTCAACAGGCCCTGGGTGTGACACCGACCACCACGCAGCCTCTGGAGCCTCCAGCCATGACTTACGCCACAGCTGTGCGCCGTCCTGCCCCTCGATGACGGGACCCAAGCCCCTATCGCCCTCAGCCAGCTGCGCCGGACCGCCGCCCTCTCGCCCCAACCCGCCCGTCCTACGAGAGTCGCACACTTCCGTGGAAATGCGACGAGTGGAGAACACCCGACCAGCGCCGCCCACTTTACTTCCACTGCGGCGAAGCCGGTCACATTCTCCTTTACTGCCCATACAGGAGAATGGGCATCCAAGGGTTTTCTTAAGACGCCCTACGACCCCTACCCGGCCAGCGATCAGCCGAAATCGAAGAGGTTTTGCGTCGGGAAGAATTCTCATCGCCGAGCCAGCTATCACGTTCCCCGTCACCATCGTCCCCGCGCTTTTCATCTCCTAGCCGAGGTTACGCCGTGCGTGGACGCTCCCCTAGCCCCCGAAGGTTAAACTGAATAAAGTAGCCTCTGGAGGTGAGGTTGCTTCTAAGCGCAATTGGAAAGATCCTCCATCGACGAAAACACAAGACCATGCCTCAACTACGTCAACAACACCGACGACGACGCGGCCAGACTTGAAGCTTTTACCGCTGCCCAGTGAAGTAACGTCGGAGTATGATAACACAAACAAATATGATAACACCTTATTACGCATCCGAATTTTCCTGCTTTCAATCCTTAATGTTGTATAGAGAGAGGGTAGTTTTTCTCAAAATTTATATTACGGGTATACCCACCTTGGTAAAGTTAAGAAACGCGACGCTCGAGAAAAAATGCAATTTGCTGTCATCCAGGGCCCATTCCTATAGCAGAACCCTTGAACCCTGCAATCGGCAGTGTGTGTGTGTGTGTGTGTGTGTGTGTGTGCGCGTGTGCGTGCGTGCGTGTGTGTGTGTGTGTGTGCGTGTGCGTGTGCGTGTGCGTGTGCGTGCGTGCGTGCGTGCGTGCGTGTGTGTGTGTGTGTGTGTGTGTGTGTGTGTGGGTGGGTGTGTGTGTACAGGTTTATACCTTTATTTTTACTTTTCTGCCTTTTACGTTCTTGTTTGCAATAGTATGCTTTGTGCAATTTTTTCGCAAGCTATTGCTTATATCTGAACCTTCCTCCACTGGTTGTGCAATAGCAATTGAAACCAAGAAAGCATCAGAACAAAATTGGTGCCAAAGCATCTTTATTTGTGCAGAAATTCCAAACATCAAAATTGCATGGGTGAGCTTCTCATACATATCGGTGCGGAAAGCTCAGAAGCCACAGGTGGGCATGGGTTAGACAACACACATATCGCTTGTTATCGCCAGAAACATTGTTATTTGTGCGGTCTGTGGAAAGCACACGCTGTACATGGGAGAATAGCTAAAAATGTGTAAGATAAGAAATATTTTGTAGCAGTACATAACTTGCCGCAGCATTCCTTTCCACTTAATCATAAATATCAGTGTTTGATTTTCTGTACATAGAATACACATCACGGCATGCCGAGGCCACAAAGATTTCTAGACCTTTAACACCTGTCTTCCGACACACTGTACAGGTTCCCTCACAAGATGAAGAGACCTCTACGGTTGACTCATAGCGCAAACTTTTGACGAGTTTTTCTATACAATAGCGATACACAGACTAACAAGCATACGGCAAATTTACTTCAGATAATTATTTAAGCTGATGTTGACACGGCTGTTCACCTATGCGACGGAGGAAAATGTGCATTCCTGCAGCGTTAACCAAGACATCGATCGAAAGGGGAGAGAAAATAGGCACATTGTGTGCGAGCCCAGTGACAACATAGAGTGAAAACCACCTTGAGTGAAGAAAAATTATGGTCGAGTGTGCAGGAAAAAAAAAACAATTTCCGCTCGAATGGGGTCGTTCCTAGGCACAGGAAGTCTCTTTACCAAATCAGTGTAGTGACGAAATCGCCCAAACCCTGCTCCTGATCCTGCTTCCTGCATCCTGCTCGAAATGTAAACATTTCCCTTAGTGATTGTATATTTGCCGTAATATGTTGTTTTGTTTTCACTGTCTCGTCTCTTCAGCGAGTGATGATGTGTTTCAGATCAAACGTATTCCTGCTAAATACACGAAATAAAAATTGCGAACAAAGCAACTTCGCAAAATTGTCGGGATTAGGGCGGGTCATAAGCTGTGGTGTGCCCGCCGACAATAGTAAGCTTTTTCAGCTCGAAATGTAATAAAAAAAAAGGGGCTTTCCTTGTCTAAGTTCTTTCCTTGTTTAAGGATACTTGTCTAAGTTGAAACCGAAAAATTGAGCCTCCATTTATACAGCACTGCGTTCAAATCAATCAAATTTAATTTAAATAATTGTTCGCTGTCTAAAAAAATGATAAACAATGTTCACGTGTTGTCCAGACATCCGTCTTTATGTATCACAGCCACAGACACACCACGTGCTCCTGTGTCTGTATCCTGAACAATATGTTAGGCCCTTGAAAAAGAATCCTGTTGGTAAACTATTCACAAAGTGACAGACATTATCAAAAACGTTGTGTCTCTCAAAACGCGGCTCCGATGCTGTTCAAGGAAAGCACACCGCCATTAACGTCGCCACTTTACAAATGCAAAGAAACACAGTTAATGAAGCGGAAAAACCTGCTCAGTAGAGAGCGTAATATTGAAGCCCTCACCATACAGAAAACCCAAACAAACAAAACCCAAAGACGGCGATGTACAGATTTCTAAAAAGCACAGTTGGCATTCTACGAAGCGCAGAGCTTGGGAAGGTATTTTTACCCACTGTGCAGCATTACTTTATGCTATGGCACTCAACACCAAAGCATTAAAGCGGCAACCTTCAACCCTCACAGACCTTGGCGTTAGTTACGACAAGATTTACAATTATTGACTTCAAAACCTCACTTCAACACGCCCCCAACATTCAGCGTGGCGAGGACACTATTGGCTAGAAGCAGTCGTTCTTGAAGACCAGCTTCAACGGTGACGCTGCAAAAGGCACACATGCTCCATCGACTGTATGCGTTCACTCACGAGTGGCTGTGGTTCAACTCAGCTGAGCCCAAATAGACAGAGCGAAATGCTGTTAAGTATAGTGAAACACTGCTTAGGTTTGGCTCATATTCATTCTCCAATTGCTCAGCGTGGTCAAATTGTATCAGAGAGAGCACATGATGCAATGCATTACATGTCACAAGTGCAAGATCGAGCGTCCAGAGTGGTGGTCGCCACAGCGGTGGACGTGACTGCCAAGCGCACGAGCGAATCACTTGACGCTTCACTCCCCACCACTAGCGAGGAGGAGCGGCCGAGCAGCAGTCTGCGCAGCGGTGGACGTGACGGCGAAGCGCGCAGCTGTGGCGACGATGGTGAAGATTAAGATGAGGATCGAGGTACCTGGCATGCGCGATTTTGCATATGCAGCGCGCCTTCCCTTAGAGGTGAAATCTGAGAGCCAGATGACTTTCAGGCTCAGGATGGGAGGAGTACAGCTTCTCGCTCTAAAATAACGCTGAGGACGACTTCAAGTAAAGTTTTATTGATTGACTGTTTCATTCTTATCAGAAAGGAATCTATTTCTGTGAAAGACAGCTTTCATAAGCTAGGCAATGCGGAGAAATGATTAATTAAACAGCTATTTCGAATAGAGGGCATTTACACGACCAGCCAACGTTGACATCACCTCCATGACTTCACTAGAATTCTCTAGAGGCTTAGCAACGCCTCATATTGCCTCTGCGGATGATGACGGAATCTTTTTTTTTTCACAATGGCAAAATGGGTTGAGAGGAGTGGAGACATCCAATTATGGGGAATTTGTTTTTCCCGTGGAATTATGGCTATGACATTGGTAAGCATAGGTGACCAATCATAAATCTTCTGGCCTGAATTATTCATTTATTTTGTTTCCTTTCCAGTTTTAGTTTAGGTTCCCTTTGCAAAAGATGGTTGTGATGCCACAAATGGTATGAGATTAAGGCATACAAAACGTGTCAGTTAACAATTGCTTCAGCATTTTAATTGACTACAACTCTTACCCTAAACTGCTTCAGCATTCGCAAGTGTAGCATGTGAACACAAAGCTATTTTTGTGTAGATTTCTTATGTCTTACGCAATATGATGCTCAATTGTGACGTCGTGAACTTTCGTTGATTGCTGATACCGACACCCAAGCTTCGTGAACGAATAAATATTTTATAGAAATGAGGGCACAGCGGGACTGACACGGCCGCAATGAACCATTCCTTCCTGTTTGCACGGGTCACGTTGTGTACTGCCGAGGAACATACATGAAAAAATTCTGCAGGCATCCCCCCTGGCTCGTCATCAACCACAACACGGCGCATCTGAAGAAAGTCATGGAACCGTGACGCAAGCAGGCCCTCCCCCGACAGCATCAGCGCCACCACTTTCGAACATAAAACCAGTACGCGGCTGGAATCATAAGAGAGAACGGCGGGAGCGCCATGGACGCAGTGAACCGTTTTGTACTCTTTGCACAGGTTAGTTTCAGTTATGGCATTCATTGCTTCCGTACTGACAATCAATGCATTGTTGTGCTGTCCTGCCCGACAAAGTGCATTTTGATGTTTGAGGACACCTGGAGCATTATTTTGCTCTTGTTTGCTGGAGAGGTGATACTAATCTGGAGTCTGCTACCGACCCTCAACCCGATGACATTAGAAATATATTACAGGAAATGCATGCAGCTCTGCAGATTTTCATAGTTTCCTCCCTTACAAAAATGGATATCAACTTTCTTTAGAATTTGTATTAACATTCTATTGACTCTAGTAACCTTGTAGTAACTTTTACATTCTATCAACAATTGTTCATACAACGTTGATAGAAGTTACTTCTTTGTATGTACTCCTGTCAATAGAAAGTTACTAGAAAATAATTTTTACATTCTATGTACCTTTGTCAATACAATGTTGGTAGACTGTTACTTCTTTGTATTTACTCCTGTCAATAGAAAGTTACTAGAAAAGCTGGGTGCAGTTTGACACGTTGAGAGAAGTAAATGAAGAAACTGCATGGTGTTCGAGGTGATTAACGCTATCTTGTTCGCATAATCGTGACGACATCTTACCTGATTGCATGGTGGAATCTGTTGCAGCTAGTCAACAATTTCACTATATCGAAAAGCGACCAACATTATTCGCAGCAAATGCGTTTGGAATGTAATCAGGATATGGGAAAACGTTTTAAAACAGAAGATATATTCCATTTTAATACTTTATGTTCTTTACGGACTGCTGTGAGCAGAAATACTCTAGAAAGTGACAAAACATTTTTGGTCATGCGAATAGATGCCTCAAATCATGTACTGTAGGCGAACACTTCAAAGCTATGAAAACAACCTTGAACACGAAACAAACATTACACTCACATTCCCTTAGCCAAGCATATTCTATTAACATTCGTTGATAGGAAGTTCATACAATTTCCTTACTGCTTTCTATGTACTGCTGTCAGTAGAAACATACTATAGACACCGACAGAACGTTTTATAATGAGAATAAATGCCTAAATTAATTAAGTACTCTAGCCTAACATGTCAATGCAACTAAAGCAACCTTGAACACGAAACAAACATTTGCAGTCACATTTTCTTAGGGCATATTTTATCAACATTTGTTGATAGAAAGTTCATACAATTTTCTTACTGCTTATATACTGCTGTCAATAGAAATATACTACGAACCGAGAAAGCATTTTGGTGATGCGAATAAACAAATAAAAGCCAAAAATAATCAAGTACTGTAGCCGACAACTTCAAACCGGCAACTTAACTAACCTTGAAGACGAAACAAAAATTTGCAATCACATTCCCATAGCCGAGCACGCTGTGGATTTTGAGAAATTTCAGTTAAATTTTCTCAATACTAGATTTACTGCTTTCGCATTTTCGAGTGCGGGGAAAAGGGCAAAGTTCATAACAGAACATTTATCCCGAAATTCAGAAACATGCCTTGAATTGAAGACATTTAGTGACAATTTTTGATTGTATAAAGTCTACGAAAAAAGTTACCAGCAAACGAAATAATTTTGGTACAAAGTGAATGAATTCATAGAATACTCAAGTATTATTGCCTTGCACTTCAAGGAAATTAAAAGAACTTTAAGAAAAAAATAGGAGCTAGTGACATATTGTGTTACATAAGCGCAATGATGACTTCGTTACAGCGAATCAGTTTCGCTGATGGCTCATTCTACACGAAAACAATGCTTTCTGCTGCGTATTCGTCCTTAAATTCTGTACTCAGGCAGTCATTAAACAGATTTAACATTTCAGAACTAACAAAGAATTTCAGCAGAGCTGTACAACAACTCTGCCAATTCGAAACACGTTGGTGTTGATATTGTTGTAATTCTTGATAGGTCATATTTTAACGTGCAGTTGAACAGTGATGTACCGTACGACGGTGCTAAAACACACTAGCATTAAGAGCGTTTCGCTCTGAGGTTTCAGAGGGATTATTGTTGCGAGCTACAAATAAATTCAAGTTTAGCATTGCACCGATGTGTTTCCACACTCATTGAATGCCACGTTCTCGCTAGCCCAAATGGCGCCCAAATTATATCACCAGCTTCCTGAACCTGCACCGCAAGCACACTTTCCCTGCACACTGCCCGCCATGCAAAAGTGCCCGGTACACTATGCCACTCCACGTGGGAGCGCCCAATTTAAACCCTCGCACTACCCTCCTCCTCGAGCGACCAGCAATAGCTGATCGCACGGGACTGAAAAACCCCGCGCGAAAAGGGCCGCACCGCTTCGCGCTCTGAGTAAATTCTGTGTAACGTGTGCAGGCTTACAGCTTCGAGAACTCAAGTTGCTTCGTTCCTCAGCGACTGTACATGCGAAATTTCAGGCAAGGCAATATTAATTTTTATTCATGTTCGGCGGCCGATACTATAAAGAGAAGTATAGAGAAACAAAACAGGTAACAGCGGCCCGCTGTACTCAACTGCGGTAACAAGGGCTTTGCATGAGGAAGGTGCACGGCAATTGGAGCACTATAAGCCCTCATTCTTGACTTGTTACATTTTTCGGTAGTACTGAGCCACAGAGGAGCTTCCAGTATGGAAAAAGCTAGGGTGAGAGCAGCCCCCACTTTGAGCACCGCTAAAACACAGGCGCAGTGCCTCTTCCGCATCTTCACTTGCATCTCCTTCAACGCAAACACGGTACGAAGCTGTGGCGAGGGAAAACGTGGTGAGAGCTGTATTTTCTATCTTCCCGTAATGCAATGACTAAGGAATCCTGGAATAAAGTGTTGAGTTTTAACGTAGTCGTACGGAGTAGACGCGCGAAAGCATGTGTTCAGTCTTCGCCTTTTCTTACTGCCATCAGCGGACGTGAGGCCGAGCCGAGGACCGCATAAGGCAGAGGCAAAAAGCAATCAAGGAAGCACACAAAAAGACTACGGTAGCGCGACTGTCGGCGGGGCTCGCTCGAGCAAAGAGCGTGCAAGGTGTCCAATGACGTGATATAAACACACACAAAACAGAGGCGATGCTGCAGCGCTGCCTTGAAAGTTTCGCGCGTCACGCTAGAGCGGCGTGCGAACGCTCGTGTTCCCTAGGTACACACACGTACACTAAATCGCATGAGCCAAGCTGTGTAGAGTACGCTAGCCACACAATATGCGAAAATAAAAACCGAAACCAGTAGCGTTTGGCAACATCATCATCATTCCTTATTCTGCGACGCAGTTACGGGGAGCTGAGTTATAGCCTTAGAACTAGGCAGACAGTGCAGCCGTGCAGCGGCTGCGGCTTTCCTGGCCCCAGATGCGTCGCCTGTAGCTGCCCGGCATGCTGCCCGGTTTTCCAAGCTTTCGTTCGCAGCGCCGCCAGAAACAGATGCTTGTGAGTAGTCGCATTTTTTCACCGCAATCATTCCAATTTGCTGACTTTGTAATTGAAACAAAATATTTTGTCGTTTAATGCAACAAGTTTGTGGCAAAAAGGGCTTTATCAATTCTTTTTTTAACGCGTGTAAAGTTAGGCGACATTAGCGCCACCTTTCCGTTCGCTGGCGGCGGATTGCGAGTCTCATGTTGGCCGCGCGCTACACTATCTTTTTTAGGACGCTGAAACGACTCTGTTGGCGGGGTGCGACGGTTGTGATGTGGGTGCGTTTCTTCAGTTTGTTTGTGTTAAATGTGCGGCCTCGTTAGTGTTGTGGTAGTGTGACTGAACTCGGAAGGTGACAGATGGCTCCAGTGCTGCGGAAGACGTTCTTACGCGCACGCAGTGCTCAAAAACTGCTCTGACGTACTGCACGCAACCACGCCGAGAGCGGCCGGCGCCCGATGCCCGATAGAAGAAACGGCTTGCCGTGAACGTTGACAAATGTAAGTACAGAACTGGAAAATGACTTCTGCGATGTGTCGGGGTATGATTGAGGGCTGCGAATGCATTTGGGTTGGTCTTCACGTCTTGTTCGCAGTGAGGTGCAAAATGCGGGCACCACGCGATCGTTTGCAGAGAGAAGGTGTTCTGACACGCTCGCTTGCCAACTATGCAACTTTTAACCCGCCGCCTCACGCTGTTTGCGTCAGCTCCTCGGCGCAGGAGTTATGTGATAGAATTTGGTTGCACGCCGAGAACTATGGGGTGCTGCTTGATTCGTTATTCCGACTGAACAGGAGCAGCGCGTGAAAAGGAGTACCATAAGAACGAAAAGTGCTTGTAGCGGCGTGCGTCTTTTGATTCTGCTGCCTGAGTGTTTACTGGATAAGGAGCATTGCCCGTTCTACGTCGCAGTCACATCAAGTGCTGTGTTTCTTGATAGTTCTGGTCAACGAAACGACGATTAAAAATAGCAGAACCATTCCATTGCAGTGCAGCTGAGGTAATCGCACAATGGAAGGTTTGTTGTCATTTTATTTTTTTACGTTCACTACATTTATGTCATTCCCCCATTTTCAGTCTGAAGCGATAAAAGTATAACGTGATTCGCGAATAATAGCTTTAAGAAAAGTATGACAAGCTTTGTAAACCATTTTTTTTGCTAACTATTGGAGGCATAGGTAATTAATAATTAGCCTCCACTCATGAACACATTGGACTGAACAGCTAGAGGTTTTAATGGGATGTGGCTTCTGTGATGTTTATGAAAGCATGGCTCTAATGCAGCCTTTCTTCAAATGCACCCGCAGTCAAGCCCTGTACAGCTGCTCCACCGGTATCATCACGCTACTTTTGCACCAGCTTTCATCTGTCATCGAGCCAATGCTACCTCAACCAGAGGCAAATGACATCAAGACCTGCTGGTTCAGCCTATCAGCCATTGACACTGGATATCAAGCATGTGCCACTTGTAAAAGGATAGGTAGACAAGTGGGTATATTTTCCTTGTCTTTTTTAGCCTGCCAAAAATATTCTGGTCCAGGCTCCCTCTCTCTTTCGTTTTTTTTTCTTTTAAAAGAGGACCAAGAGAAAGGGAAAAGATATTGCGGGCGTCATGAAAGCACTCCCCTAGTCAAGTGCATTGTGTTATAGTGTGAAATGCTTTCTATAGTTTTTTCCCTCATGCCTCTCGTGCTTGGAAATCTTGACCACTGTATAGACCAAATTAAAACAATTATCTGCTTCATGACCTTCATACAGCAGTCTAAAAGCAGCAAATAAATTTTATAGGTTTACTTCAGCAGTACCTACCTCTTACAAGGTATGGCATGTTTGAAGTGAACCAGTGATGTGATAGGCATGGCCTAACGGGCAATGCATAATTGAATATTGGCGTTCAAGTGGAGCACTCTGCTTTAGAAGCATATTTGTTGCTAGCATCAATAATTGATACCTTACCAGGTTATCCTTGCATTACATGAAACCCTGCAAAGCTTATATTTTAGCTGTACAGAAGAAAGGTGCTTATTCGATGTCATGAGCATTGCTGAGGTTTTTTTTCACACTCCCTTTGTCACAACTGACTGCACTGTACAGTTGAAATGCATTTGGAATTGAGTATTGGTGCATTGTTTTTTTTATTCATGCCGACGTTCAGTTACTGATTGCATTACACTAGCTGAGCCTAAGTCAACAAATATTGCTGTGACCTTAACAAGACCCCTGGCTTTACTTGAACCGATGCATTTGATGTTGCCTTTCTCCCGTGCCATCAAGGTTTGTAATAAGCTGTGTAAATAACTTATTTTCTTTCTCGAGGTATTTATTGCTGCAATTAGTGACAGGTAATTTCCTAAAGAACAACCTAAGTGCACATTTTTATCTTCTTTGGAACACTTGTTTGCTTGTTTCCCTTGTATTCTTAACTTAAACAGATATGAGCAGGCCTCAGCACTAGAGGGATGTGCTGCGGGACAAATAAAAAACTACCAGTCCAGCTGCTCCCTTAGGGGCACGTTTCTGAGGCTTTTATCGCTTGTAGTTCTATGCAGCTTTACTTACAAGTATTGTATCTGACGCAGTGTGTGCCTTAATATTTTGATTCATTTGCTTTAGAGTGTGCCACTCTTGCCCTGACGAACTTGCTCACCTTTGTACTCTTTGTTCATACATTTTCCCCTAACACCTGGTATAGCTCCAAATGATACATTATCTACAGCAACATGTGCATTATATTGCAATGTCTTTGTGCCATCACTTTTGAAAACAAAAGCTGCCTGAATTTTTGTGCAGACAAATCAGAAACACAAAATAATTTTTATATTTTATGGCCTGCATGTTATCTTCATATGACTGGAATGGCTAAATATCTCTTCGTGGTAGCCTAATTTGGTCATCATCATCATCAGCCTGACTACACCCACTGCAGGGCAAAGGCCTCTCCCATGTCTCTCCAATTAACCCTGTCCTTTGTCACTTGCCGCCACTGTATCCCCGCAAACTTCTTAATCTCATCCGACCACCTAACTTTCTGCCGTCCCCTGCTGCGTTTGCTTTCTCTTGGAATCCACTCTGTTACCCTTAAGGACCAGCGGTTATCTTGCCTTCGCGTTACATGCCCTGCCCAAGCCCATTTCTTCTTCTTGATTTCAACTAAGATGTCATTAACCCGCGTTTGTTCCCTCACCCACTCCGCCCTCTTCCGATCTCTTAACGTTACACCTATCATTTTCCTTTCCATAGCTCGCTGCGTTGTTCTTAACTTAAGCTGAACCCTCTTTGTTAGCCTTCATGTTTCTGCCCCATAGGTGAGTACCGGTAGGATACAGCTGTTGTATACTTTTCTCTTCAGGGATATTGGTAAGCTACCAATCATGATCTGAGAGAATCTGCTATATGCGCTCCACCCCATTTTAATTCTTCTATTAATTTCCCTCTCATGATCTGGATCTGCGGTCACTACCTGCCCTAAGTAGACATATTCTCTTACTACTTCCAGCACCTCGCTACCAATTGCGAACTGCTGTTCCCTTGCTAGGCTGTTGAACATTACTTTGGTTTTCTGCATGTTAATTCTTAGCCCCACCGTTCTGCTCTGCCTGTCTAACTGGTTGATCATGCTTTGCAGTTCTTGTCCTGAGTGGCTTAGCAAGGCAATGTCATCAGCGAATCGCAAATTACTCAGGTATTCTCCATTAACTCTTATCCCTAACTGTTCCCATTCCAGTCCCCGGAATACCTCCTGTAAGCAGGCATTGAAGAGCATTGGCGAGATCATGTCTCCCCGCCTGACACCTTTCCGTATTGGAATTTTATTGCTGACTTTATGGAGAACTATAGTAGCTGTGCAATCGTTATAAATATCTTCCAATATTTTCACATAACACTCTTCCACACCCTGATTCCGCAATGCCTGCATGACAGCTGAGGTTTCCACTGAGTCAAATGCTTTCTCGTAATCAATGAAGGCTATATATAGGGGTTGGTTATATTCCGCGCATTTTTCTATCACCTGATTGGTAGTGTGAATGTGGTCTATTGTCGAGTATCCTTTACGAAAGCCTTCCTGATCATTTGTTTGACTAAAGTCCAAGGTTTTCCTGACTCTATTAGTGATTACCTTAGTAAATACCTTGTAGGCAACGGACAATAAGCTGATTGGTCTGTAATTCTTCAAGTCCTTGACGTCTCCTTTCTTATGAATTAAGATAATGTTAGCGTTCTTCCAAGCTTCTGGTACTCTCGAGGTCACAAGGCACTGCGTATACAGGGTGGCTAGTTTTTGTAGCACAATCTCTCCTCCATACTTCAACAAATCTGCTGTTACCTGATCCTCACCAGCTGCTTTCCCTCTTTGCATTGCTCCTAAGGCTTTCTTTACTTCCTCCTTCGTTACTGGCAGGATGTCCCATTGCTGTGCTCGACTGCCTCCCTCAGTAACTTGATGATTACATTCGCTACTGTATAGATTTGTGTAGAATTCTTCGGCTAATTCAACTATCTTATCCATATTGCTGATGACATTGCCCTGTTTGTCTTTTAGCGCATACATCTGGTTTTTACCTATGCCCAGTTTTCTCCTCACTGATTTTAGGCTACCTCCGTTCCTTAGAGCATGCTCGATTTTCTCCACGTTACTTTCTTATGTCGGCTACCTTGCGCTTATTTATTAACTTCGATAGATCTGCTAGTTCTATCCTGTCTGTGGAGTTAGAAGTCCTCATGCTTTGGTGTTTCTTAATCAGATCTTTAGTCTCCTGAGATAGCTTGCTGGTATCCTGTCGAACCATCCTACCACCTTCTTCTGCGGCGCACTCTGTAACGATAGCTGTAAGATTATCATTCATTGTTTCAACACTGCGGTCGTCTTCTTCAGTTAAAGCGGAAAATCTGTTTTGCAGCGACAGTCTGAATTCCTCTACCTTCCCTCTTAATGCTAACTCGTTAATAGCCTTTCGCTTCACCAGTTTCCTCCGTTCCCTCTTGAAATCTAAGCTAACACGAGACCTTACCATTCTGTGGTCGCTACAACGGACCTTACCGAGGACCTCCACATCCTCTACTATGCCAGGGTGTGCACACAGTATGAAGTCTATTTCATGTTTAGTCTCACCATTGGGGCTCTTCCACGTCCACTTCCTGTTTGCTCGTTTGCGGAAGAAGGTATTCATAATCCGTAAACTATTTCTATCTGCGAACTCTACTAATAACTCTCCCCTACTGTTCCTAGAACCTATAGTCACCTACCGCCTTGTCTCGAGCCTGCCTAATTAGGTGTAACATGTTAATGTCAGTTCCTGTGAATATCATTCAGTCTTCGAATGTGGGGGCAGAATTGAACACAACAGCATGTTATAGCTTTTTCTTGTTCAAGGACGCATTTAGTTCTAGTCTTGTGACTGCTGCTTATGCTATTACTCAGCAGCCTTATCAAACTCACTCGGAGTGCTGCATTTTAGTGCACATTTAACTGATTGTTGCTGCTCCGTGTTTGATTCTATTAGAAGTTACTATAACTGTATACTTTGAATGTTTTCTTGTGCAGTTCTCTTGCTGCTGCATTCTGCCATGGAGAAGGCTACCTGTTCGTGCACACGTCTCATCACTAGGACGCTACCTCTTCCACTGGTGATGCAGACAAGTAACGACAGGGTTAATTGGAGAGGCATGGGAGAGGCCTTTGCCCTGCAGTGGGCATAGTCAGGCTGATGATGATGATGAACAACAAGCAGGCTGCCTGATATTGAGGACAAGTGTCAGGATAGTGCACCAACAAAGTCTCTTAAGCATTTCTGTGCTGATGCATTTTTATTAAAATCAGCTCATAGCTTAATATCTACATCCATGGGGACATTTAGCATATGTTTGGCATTTGTTTGACTTTTAATTCGCTAGTGTTTGCAGCCTTTAATGTTGGTCTTAAGACAGTGTAAGCATTGTTTCACTGTGTGGGATTTTTTAGCTGTTTTGGAGAGATGTGTGTGTATGCATGCAGTTTTTTTCCACGGGTTATGTGGCTCATGGAACTTTCATGTTACAGAAGAAATTATTTCGTTTCTGTGTTGTACAGGAAAGTGAGCTGTATTTATATGCACCAGGTGTTTCAGGGAAGAATAAGTAGTTTTCAAAAATATGGCTTTTGCTGCATAATATTACCAGTGTTAGCAGACACCAGAAAGCCGGTGAGGTGTATTTAGTAAGCTGGTTAACTAATTTCTGATAATTAACTTTTTAACTAACACAGGTTTGCAACTGGTTGCAGTTAGAGACTTTTAGCCAGTTGTTCGTAGTAGCCATATCAGTTTCTGGAATGTACAAAACATGATTACTTTCGCCGCTGTGGCTCGACAAAATTTGGCTGCATCGTGCGAAAATACATGCGCTTTTGAAAGCACACAGGGAAAGAAACCCCTCCAGTGCATGTAACTGCTACAAATCTCTAATGGCAACTAGACGACTAACTCTGATAGTGAAGGAATCATATTCTTAGCAGTAAGAAACACACACAACACCAAGACACACACGCACACAGGACACCCGCTAGACTTCAACTATCTTTACTGGACACTTGTACAACATAAATATGTATCACTGAGCACACGCAGGTGCCTCGTCATCCGCAACAGGTCTAACTACGCCCTGCCCTCTCCTGCAAGGCATACGGTTGCGCCGATAAACAATCTCTTTTTCTGCCAACACCAGGGAGGGAGTGCTTACACGTCACCCGCCTCTTGAATACGAAAGACTTCGATAATTTTTCTTTCTTTTTTCTCGGCTCCCAGGCCTTTCGTATTCAAGAGGCGGGTGACATGTGTGTAAGCACTCCCTCCCTGGCATTGGCAGAAAAAGGGATTGTTTATCGGTGCAACCGTATGCCTTGGAGGAGAGGGGAGGGCGTAGTTAGACCTGATGTCGATGACGAGGCACCTGCGTGTGCTCAGTGATACATATTTATGTCGTACAAGTGTCGAGTAAAGATAGTTGAAGTCTAGCGGGTGTCCTGTGTGTGTGTGTCTTGGTGTTGTGTGTGTTCTTACCGCTAAGAGTATGATTCCTTCAAGCCGTTACCAATTAGCCCAACTTAATGTTTTAACAGTTTCTGATAGTGAAAAGGTTCATTTATAAAAATTAGCTAACCAGCTTATTACGTAAGACTTCACAAGTTTTCTGGTGCCTGCCAACACTGGTAATACTATGCTGAAAAAGCCATACATTCATCTCAAAATACCTGTTTTTTGAAAATTACTTAGTCTTCCCTGAAACACCTCGTATATATGTAAGAAAAACCTAACGGGATTTAATTGACGATGTTTTGGTTGGAGGGCCAGTCGTTTTCAAGTGTACTACAGCATTTGAAGCGCACAGCTTTTGTTTCGAATGCTATACTATACTCGAAAAAGGCTGGTCCTCCAGCCGAAACATCGTGAATTAAAACCTGTTATGTTTTTCAATTGCTGTGTGTCAGTCATTGTTACTCAGAGGGAACTGAGGGGAAGCTTGCCGAAGGCAATATTCTGTTCCTCTATTGTTCTCCATAAAATATTTTGATGCATCATGCATGTGTTGTAGGGCGTATGTACACTTGTGCACAATAAATGTAATAATTTGCATTTTGCTTCTATTATTCTTTAAGCACTCCAGGATAGTGTTCACAAAATGATTTTGAAGTGATAAAACTATGTTGGTAAAAGTGTTGTACTGTGTAGTTAACATACACTTTTCCAAAAGTTGATGTAGGAATTATACTTTCTTCGTACTTGAGTCTTTTGAATAACGGTGGCCAATTGTCGGAAGACCGTTGATAGGGCGTTGGTAGACATTGTCGGTATGTGGTTGATAAGAAGTGTAAAGACTTTCTATGTACTTGAGTCTTTTGGATAACGGTGGCCAATTGTCGGAAGACCGTCAATAGGGTGTTGGTAGACATGGTCGGTAAGGGGTCAGTAGGAAGTGTATACAAACTTGATAAGGGGATGATAGGAAGTATAAAGACTTTCTATGTACTTGAGTCTTTTGGATAACGGTGGCCAATTGTCGGAAGACTGTTAATAGGGTGTTGGTAGACATTGTCGGTAAGGGGTCAGTAGGAAGTGTATACAAACTCGATAAGGGGATGATAGGAAGTATAAAGACTTTCTATGTACTTGAGTCTTTTGGATATCGGTGGCCAATTGTCGGAAGACGGTTGATAGGTTGTTACTACAATGTATAAAGACGTTCAAAAGACTTTCTATTCAATGTTGATAGGTTCTATTAACAATTGTCGAAAGACTTTCTAAAGAATGTTACTAAAAATTTTTGTAAGGGCTCCTAACGAAGTAGGCTTGAAACAACAGTGACCGAAAAATTCACATAACTGAATGAAACACTCTAGGTCACATCTCAGCACACTAAAGAATTATATCTATGGTCTGAGGTTTCTTTACTAAAAATTTTTTTTTCTCTCCGGACAAGAAAAGAAACTCGATGACGTCGGACACAGAGGCTCGCACCGCAACCTCATAATTTTCCTTCATCCTAACAAACACGACGAAATTGCTGCTGCCTTAAAGAAAAATCTACTCGAAATCTTTAGCCACAAGCTCTTTGTTCCAGTTAAAAGCTTCGGAAGAGTGCTCAGACTGGGTAAAGATAAAGATGATAAGCTCAAGCCAGTCATTGCCTCTTCTTTCACTAAAATGAAACAAAGCTTTTATTGCAAAATCGTTACAAGTTGACACGACCAAACATTTCGGTTTGCCATGATTTTGACACGGCCATATTAGATAAACGCGCGAATTTTTGGAGGCAGGGTAAGTAGTTGAAAAAGAAAATCGCATGTTGATTTGACCAGTCCTAGTGTATCCGTCTGTGGTGTGGTATCCATACTATACCAAAAGCATCGAGCCAATGGACACATCCAACAAAATAAAGCCGAGTTCAATTCACCCATTTAATGCAAATGTTAATCGGTCACTAATATTATGTGGCAACATAAGTTGGAGCCGCTTCTGTTGGGAAGGCAGATAGTGAGGTTAAAATTTTTGTGCTTAATGTATCACAAAACAGGATTTCCACGTGAAACATACCTGTTTTCTGCGTATCAACAAACATCAAGGTTGAATCACACAAATTTATACGGCCATATTAAGCAAGCACAAGACAATACCAGAAGTCTTCTTCTCTTACACAGTCGAACAATCAAACCGCCTGCCTGCTTTGGTTGTTGAATTTGCTACTCAATACTTCCCGGCATTATTTTAAAAACTTATTTTTTGTAACCCTCTCCTGTTTAGGCAGCACTGATGCTTGCTGTACATCAAAATAAGCAAGTTCAGAGCAGAGCCTTAATGAAGTTCACGTCGCAGTTCAATGTTTACTGCTGTATTATGCATCATTCGAAGTAGAAATAGGCTACAAATATTTTGGTGTGTGTACACCTTGTGGGCAGAGTTAATGGAACATTTCTTTCATTGTTCTAACTAATTTGCTGAGCGTGACAGAACAGCGCTTCGCAAAAAGCCCAAGCCACTAACTTTCACACCATATGAATAGCATATTATAAGCTGAATTCTGCTGTGAAGGTGTTCTTTCTTGAACTCCATCCGCAACCTCATCAACAAAAATGAAAATTACGGAGAAACCCATCTGTCCGTTGGTTTCTTTCCGCGTATAACGATCTCAAAAACAAAAATTGTTGCTGACAGTGCCAACAACCCAGCAAGGGCTGCAAACACTGATGAGAGCTCCGAAAACTGCAGAGCTTCCTGATATCCAATATCATTATCGGTATTGCCGTCCAAAACATCGTGCCGAGCAATATATTTTGGTGGCTGAAATAGCCTGCATTCAATAAGTCTTCTAACAAAGTCTCGCAAGGCTCCCTTTAAAGGGTAGCTCTTTCGGATAGAGAACGTAAGAAAAACTAGGCTTAGCCTTTCCTTGGACTCAACAACTCCTTTACCGGGCTTGAACGCCCATGATGACATCGAAAAGGAAAAGCAGACTCGGTCTTTTTGTCGAGCGCAGTCAAGACAAGCAGACCAGATATTAACAACCAGCTTTCCACGGTCTTTGTACCGATTGAAAGCCAAGCTCAGCTTTTGATGAACGCCGTAAGACCTGCTGTCGTTTTCTAAGCGGTCATGCAAGTATGTGTCTTTGATGACGCATGGAGCGATTCTTTTTCTGTCCAGCTCAGTCTCGAGCTCCGACAGCGTGTCAATCACGTCTGGAAAAGCCCGCATGGCGAGCCTAGAAATTAACTCGCCTCGGAAGTAGTTAGAGAATGGCAGAAGATCTATCAGCCAAAAACTGCATACTACGCAGGTTGCCACGGCGAACTGCCTTGAGCGAGGCATAGGCGAAGATGTAGCGTAGAAGGATGCTAGCAGGAACATAAAAAAATCTGCCATCCTGCTGAACGATGAATTTCTCATGCGAACCCAGTCAGCCATAACGAGAACAATAAAGGAGAATATTAGCGATAATGAAAGAAGCAGTATTCCGAGCTTGGACTCCATCAAAAGCCGGAAAAATGACAAAGGTACAGGGTGGTTAGCGCTAGCGTAGAAAGTTTCATACGCGTATGTTATCAGAGGAAGTGCACCGTATTCCGTTGTTCCATTTCTGCCAAAGGCGGCAAGATTTCCATGCACGTCAATATGACCGTAGAAGAGATCGCTGGCCAGATCGTTGCGGTCGCTATAGAAAACTGTAGTTACTGTCACATTGTACAGTGCGAGAGCGTTCCAGATGACGTCAGCCCGCCAAGAGTTGCAGTTTGGTTGACCACCTGGTCGCATCCATGGGATATCGTTGCACCCTACACGGATATCTGTGTTTCTAAGAAGGGAATATTTAGGTATTAGAGGTGGCATGATCTCACGGTTGCTACTGCATCCCCGTGAATATATTGGCGGCAGGTGATTGAGAAGCGGACTGACAGCATCGTTTTTATTGAATTGTGTTGCGTCTAATTTACAAGTGAAGTTTCTCACCGAGGACTCTGCCACATACCGACTTAACAACATCCTTCCTTCAAGGCTGTCTTCGATTAATATCCAGTTAACCAGGTAAACGAATAACGCATAGCTGAATGTCTGGTTCAGACACCATGATGCATTTACGTTTATGCTTGCTACTAGGATGTTTGTCTTGACTGAATCATGCGTGTTTTTTCTCACGAACGCCTTTAGCCCCGGTAACCCTGGATAAGGCAACCTCCAGGTGGTCACAGGCCGCATAAACTTTTGCAACCATGAATGATCTCCCCAAACCCATTGTTTACCACACGTTATTAGCGCCGTATCTTCGTGGTGCTTGATGTGGATAGCAAGAGAAGTAATATTTCTCTCACTAGAGATTCTAAGGGATTCATTTGTCGTGCACATCACATTTGATACCACAAGCGCCAATAGGCAGCGGCTTAAACTAAGCATAATCATTTCTTCGCGGAAGTCCAAAATATAAAAAAATAAACACAGACTTTTGTGATGAATTATAATGTCAATGCTGTGAGCACAGGTGTTGGGTATACACAGCAATCACATGAAAATGTTATAGTTGCAGTGGAGCAGAATGAAGAAATATCGGTTTGAAGGCAATTAATGCCACTGCATTGGCAACCACCTTGAAAGAAGTATATTTTCCGCCAATTCTTCAAATACGCACATTCAATTGCTTTTAAAAGCCAGGTGCACTTTTTTGCATCGTAGATTACATGTTGCTATTGTTTCATGAAATATGTGACGGAAAAAACAGCCCTCACTGCATGGCGCATGCCGGACAAGTTATGGATAAAAGGAATATCTCATCCATATTCTTGTCGTTCCTCGCAAATTAACTTTCAAAGCGGCTAGACTACTCTGAACACGATATCATCAATGTGAGCAATAAAGAGGAAAAAAGACCCCGCCAGTTGTACCCTATGAAATGGCTGCCTTTCAGTGTTAGCCACCGGTGTGAAGGCGACCTTGATAAGCGCCTAGTGCGCAGCCAGTGGTGTGTGGTAGCCCAGCAGGTGCTTATCCTCACCGCAGAGTGGCGCGACGAGAAGCGCAGTCGTACAGCTGGCCCTTTGTCCTGCATTAAGAAAGAGAGGGTGGAACATCAGGTGCACCCTGCTCATATGCTTTCGAGACGCTGCTTACTGCGCGCAATTGGACGCTGCAGTCAGTCCACGACCAAAACCAGCATCTGCTACGCTTGCGCCAGAAAGGAGCCACTACTGTGGAAGTCCTGTCTCATCTAGAGTAGGTCCTACAACAAGAAAAACAGTGCGGCCTGGAACAGCGAACGCGGTGGCATCAATACAAAAGCCATAATTTAGCCTGCGTTCATTTGAAAACCTTCCTTTCAACTGACTCGTAGATCGATGATGTTTTTAGCGCCAAAAACGAGGACCAACGTGCGAGAAATACACAACACGAGCGCCTTTGTTGTGTCTTTCTCCCACCTTGTTCCCCGTTTTTGGCTCAAGCTACCTCATGAATAAGATTCAATTCGCCCAACTTTCCACCTTCTTATAGACTCGGAGATAATGCCTTCGGTGCCAGGCGCCACGGCGCCAGTTTCATTGTCGACGAAGCGATTGCCGTTGCCGTTTCATGCCAGCGTGCATGCATTCGGGAATGCTTCTTCGACAGCGTCATGTTCACGTGGAATGCGCTCAGCAGAGGCGACAGCTCATAATTGCTGTTTACGCCATAAAGTTGGGAGCGGGGAAACTATTGCGCGCTTCACACAATCGAAATATTTGTGGGAAAGAGGGACAAAGGCCTCTAGAACAAATCACTGGGTGGAAAAATGCAAAAGTCTGCACAGAAGTAGCAGACACGTTAGCCTATCTTTGGTGTGTTATTTTCATTGAACTCGCAGCTTTGTTTAGAATAGCGCCTAGAAATCGAAGGTGCTCGCAGATTAGAATCTCTTCTAAAGGGCGCCGAGAAAGTTGAAAACTTTTAAGAAAGCTGATGGGAAGAATTATCATGCAGAGTTGTAGCAGGTAAATGGAAAAATTATTTCGAGGGCACACTTTAGTTCATTCTGGCGTTCCACAAGGAAGCGTGCTTGGCTCCTCTCTTTTCGTGATATTTATTAACGATTTACCTAGCTCAACATCTTCCCGAATCAGACTTTTAGATGACGATTGTGTGATTTATCGCAGAATTTATACTAACAAAGATCGCCTAGCCCTTGAATCCAACCTCGACACAGCAACAGCATGGTGCTCTTCTTGGCTTATGCAACTTAATCTTTCTAAAACAAAATTCATGTCTTTTACTAACCGGATGTCTAGATTTCAAACAGCGTATTCTTTAAATAACGCTGCAGTTGAGCTGGTAACCACGTACAAATACCTCGGTCTTCACGCTCTTCATGACCTAACATGGAACCACTATATTAACGTTATTCTTGCATCCGCTAATCGGTCTTTAGGTCTTTCAAAACATAACATAACTTAAAGCATGCTGCCTCCCACCTCCGACTACTTGCTTACACCACTCTTATTCGCCCCGAAATTGAATATGCTTCGGCTATTTGGGACCCTCATCAAGCATACTTAATAAATAACATCGAATCTTTGCAGAATCGTGCAGTTCGTTTTATCTTCTCTGACTATTCGCGTCACACCAGCATGACAGCCTTGAAGCCTTGAAGCGCTGATCTTCAGGATCTATGTCTCCGTTCTAAAGTCTCACGTTTATCGCTTTTTCTTAAACTTTATCATCACTCAACTTTTCATAATGACTTTTTTCCTTGCGTTCTTCCATTTTTCACCACCACGACCATCTATTTAAAGTTAGGCGCTTGCCATGTCGTACATCTAACTAGGCGCATTCATTCATACCCCGTACTATAACTGACTAGAACGCTCTGCCTTCACACGTTGCTACCGTCACTGATGCGGATAAATTTTACAACCTATTGGCTGCCGGTATCTCTACTTAAATTTTTTGGGTACATTAACTTACTAGCGCATTAGGCTTTTGTCTTGTATTTCTGTTATTGATGATCCTCGTTTTACTTTCATGCCGTCGTTTGTGAGACATTGTATAACTTATATTACCGTTACTGTCTGCTGCTCTGTTCAACATTTTGTTTTTCCCCTGTACGCTTCAATGTTCAATTTTTGCGTTTTGTATTTTTCTTGCAAAGACTCATATGCTTTTATCTGTTTTTTGTTGTAGTTTCTTCAAGTTGTCGTTAATTTGTTTACTTTTGATTACATGCCTGCACCCCCCCCCCCCCCCCCCCGCCATGTAATATCCTAGAACTGAGGGCCATAAGGGGTATTTTGTATAAATAAATAAATAAATAAATCAAGAGTGACGAGGCCTTTCCCGCAACGCTCTTCACCGTCCTTACGCTAGACAAGGAGAACTACATATGCACTGGCGGGCAGACGGCGTAGCATTGCGGGTAGCACGCTCGTGTATGGAACGGAAGGGTGGCGGTTTTATTTTAATCGTGATTTTAGAATTTTTATCTGGTTAATGACTTGTTAGTCATGAATTGTGACTAGAATTGACTACTTATGACTTTCACTTCAGGTGTAACGGACAGACGGAAAGAGTCATGGTCGCGAGTATGAGCCATTAAAGGCTTTTGCCTTGATAAATAACACGCCGGCCAAAGCTGCTGAATTTTACCTTTTGCTGGAATATGCTAAACTCTTTCAAGAACAAAAGTTTGGGATAGCTGATGAATATTCATTCTGAAAAAAAAAAACAACAACGGAAACTGGACGGGATGCACAAGATTTTAGAATTTTTTTCTTGTTAATGACTTGTTAATCATGACTTGTGATTAGAATTTACTAGGTATGACTTTCACTTCAGGTGTAACGGACGGACGGAGAGAGTCATGGTCGCTAGTATGAGCCATTAAACACTTTTGCCTTAATAAATAATGCGCCGGCCAAAGCTGCTGAATTTTACCTTTTGATAGAATGTGCTAAGCACTCTCAAGAACACAAGTTTGGGATAGCTGATGAATATTCATTCTGAACAAAAAACAAAGAAAACTGGACGGGACGCACAACAGAAGAAATGTACCACATGCGCCGACTTGCCACTGATGATTTTCAGCTAAAGCAGTGAACTTTTGGCTGAGTATTCGCCTCACATTTCGGATGCATTTGGTCAGATCTCCTCAGCTGAGACGTACCAACTGGTTTGCGAATGGGAGCAATAGTTACCTCGGCCTGGTACTCGGCATTTTTGAGGTGAGATACTTGGGAAAAGGCTCACGGATCAGGCCTCGCCCTGATGGGTCATTGATTCCTTGCGCCGACAAAAAAACTTAAATTCTTCCCACGCACTAAATCGCAATAATGTCCCTTTTTGAGAAACGTATCGAGGGCCTTCGGAAGATGTACCCGCGCCGCATTCGGCAGGTGTTCTGCTCGATCCTCAGTGCCGAAGGCACCCACTGCTTTTACAATGGGTACAAGATTGCATCGGGCCTAGTGCTCCACTTTTCCGCGAGCAGCTTATGGAAAAAGGTCGTGGACCAAACCATTGCGTTGACGGGTCAGTGGTTCATTCCGCCGTCGAACATCTCAGATCCGTCTGGTACGCTAAAAGCTTGCTTCCATTTCCCTCTGATATGTTGTTTCCTAGTTGACACGCAAACCTGTGCGCCCGTCGACCTTACGTGGCCCTTTCGGAAAAACTCTCATTACTTATCTAGATAACCAGCTACCCTTTGCTCCTGACTCTTGCCTTTAGTGCGCAAACTTCAATAACACGCATGTTAACTTGTCTTCACGAGGCAGCGATGTGCGCAGTTTCCGTTGGTTTCATTGTGTGTTTTCGATCGCCTTTTCAATTAAACATCCAGCTGTGAGTGAGCGCGTGTGATATTTCGTCTTCTCTGTGTCCAGTTAAGTTAATGCTGTTTTCTTCACCATGAAAGATCTTCTCTACTCCAGTGTATCCGGAGCATTGGGAGACTTGCGCGCTACAAGCTTCTGTAGCAGGCATCGAATAGAAAGTATATGCCTCGCGAGTTGGGTGATATTTAGGGCAACTTGCTGTTCGTTTTGGATGTGCTCGATTAAAGTAGTAGGTTTGTTGTCCCCTCTTAGAAAAGCCCTGACAACGGCAAAATTCACTGTCACGCAGCTGCTGATTACGACCTTACCTTTATCTAATGTGAACTTGCTATGGATTAAGTGGCCAGGTATGTTTCGATTTTTGGTGCCTTGTAAGAAACATCAGGTGTCTAAGACACCTCTAGTTACAGAGTCCAGACGCACTACCATTAAATATGGAGCTCCTGTCCGGTGAATATTATGAGTACGTTTCATGTACTGCGATGAGTGTCGCAAAAAATGTCACAAAGTGGCATCGTTTGCACCCTAGGATTCTTAAGTTCTTATGGAATTCAATATAAAACACTCATTTGCCTTTAAGGCCGAAGCGTCGTCTAGAGAGACGGGATGATTAGTATACCAAGTATCCTTTGCCAATGACACATCAATGCCATGCAAAGGTGCTAGGATTTTAGATAACAATTGTTATCCGCCCGTTCGTGATTTGAGCTGCGTCGCCGCCGCCTTTGGCGCAATCGAACGCGAGGGGAGGAGAGGAGAACAAACAGAGCGCTAGAGCTCTCCCCTCGAGACCACTTGTTCCGAGCGAACTGAAGTGCAGCCAGTCGATTATAGATGACGCCAGAGCGATGGGCACCATGTGCGCCCACTTCTACCATCGCTGCATGTGCGGAGGTAGAGTGGCAAGGGGAGGGGAGGTTTTGTGTGTGGTTGCACACGCACCCACGCGCTGCCTCTTCGTAGTCGCGCTATGCCGCACGACGCTCTGCTCCGTTGGCAGGCAGTGGTGTGAAATGTGCTGCACGCCATGTCGGCCATGCCACTCCCAGCTTTGTGTTCCTAGTGTAGAACGTCTGCTTGCGAACTAAGCTTTGGCGCAGCAGGATGAACAGGTCTGCATTCTTTTCTCCGACCACAAAGCCGCCTTCATGACAATCAAAGACTGAGAGAGGAGCGTTATTTGAAAGAGAGTTTGTGGAAAATAATGTCTCCATTTAAAGCGCACATACATGCACCTATCTCTCAGATTCTTTACCTCAACATATCTCGAAGCTAAAACATCAACAGAGCTACGCTAAAATAAAATGTCCCATTGGGGCGTATGGAAGTCCTCATCAGAATTCGTTTTTTTTTTTTGCCAGGTATCATAGTAGTTTTGACGAACGGACTTCTGAGTTGTTTAGTTGCTGAGGGAAGGAAGAAGGCGATATTTTGCGGTGTTTGTATAGGCCTTTAGATAAAATCGTGGTTGTGACGCCTCGCATCATGTACAGCCTGATTTCGGTCCTCCCGAACAGGCAACTCCACTTTGTAATCTGCCGACACAGTTCAGAAGGACACAGCAGATGACATTTGCGACTGTCTGAGAATTCATCACCGCCTAAAATTAAGTTTGCTATAAATATTGGAAAGTGGGTATATTGGTCAATTAGCGTTCACCTGTTCGTAGAAGGTGAGCATTTTCTTCTGGAAATCTCTTCCCATGGCAAAGGGTTCGAGGTTTGTTTTTGCCAGCCACTTTCCAACGATGGACAATGCACTGATTATCAGTGATAAAGTGAGACTTAAACAATGTCTGCAAATCAATCAGTATTCACCGCCTGCCTCTGTTGCTGCTTGGCAAGGGCTCTTGAGTAGGCTGCATGTTTCCCTTTAAGCGCTAAATTAAGTTATCCCGACGTGCGGGGTTTAGCGCTTGCCAGTGTTGTTGCAGAGCACGGTCGCAGTAATAATTATAAATGTAATTTAGTGATGATTGCTGCGCAGTGCTACCTTTGCCGTGGCTGAAGCAAACTGATGGGATTTCATTTCGGCTATATCAGCCCTTTATGATCAATTCTTGACGGCCAGCTACGTATCGCTACCGGACATAACACGGCTTGTCGCCGGATGGCGTATTTAGTGCAGTAGTACTGCTACACGCATTACTTTTGACCTTTGCGCGCGCGTACAGTGGAAAGGAGGAGCACAGCTGTGGAAGAGAACAGCCAATCAGAGTTGCTCGCCATACGCGACGTCACAGACGGCGCAGCAAATCAGGGAGCGCTCGCTCCCAAAGGGGACGTCACAGGTTCCTCCATCGCAGCTGCCACGCTTGCGGGTAGGAAGGAATCTCACTTCGCACTACCAGCTAGACGTGCTTAATGACATTGTGCCGTGGCTTTGCTTCTCGCGTTTTTAGTGTAGCGCTAAGGCTTCCAATCTCAGATTTCACGAAGGTCTGTCTGCATGCCTGAAGACTGCTTTACCTAAAATAAAATAAGCTAAAATAAAATATTTGATGGTGCGAGTTACTTTTGAATTCGCAGTGGCACGTATAGATAAGTTTTGCAGGCCACTGCCTTAGAACACTAGACCATCGCCGAATTTTATTTAAACACCATATTTACTACACGGAAAAAAATGTTCTATTTACAAGACGTATTTGCAAAGCTTTTGGCAACGCCACGAAAGATGTCTCAAAAAGACAGACAAAAAGAGGACTGGATGGGAGGTAAGGTTGAGCAGGTCGGCAAAAGGGATTCCACTGCGGGCTAAAGTCTGTGTTCATACTCTTCCCTCTTATGAACAGTCATTTGGGTAAAGTGAGATTTTCTCGAAACAACTGATTAACAGTGTCAGGCCATACAAATAGTTTCCATAAGCTTGTAGTGCAATCACAAAATGTATATCAAGATGTTTATGAGCACATTGCACTTCAGTACGGTCTTGTATTGTATGGGAAGTCAAATAAATTCGATTTTCCAAGATATCCGAGGAAACAATTCCGTACTTAAATCGATGAAGCAATGTTCAATTGTTCCAGGAACCTCGCAGATTCGGCAGTTCACATATTACAAAAAACAAATGTCATTTTTCTGAACCCAAGTTTTCTCGGGCAATGTTTTTGTGTGTAGATCGTAGATGAAAGTCTTCGCGCACATTTAAACTAATATTTTTCGCTCCCGCATACGAACATCATGTCCCGGCAATACAAAGTGCATTGATCGCTAAATAGGAGGAGGGACATCGTTCGAAATCATACCTTTGTGAAAGCGATAATGCGTCACTGAAAATTAGAACTCATTTGAAAAACGGACTGCCAGAAAACGCCAGGTAAAATATACCTCAGGCACAAATCCCCCAAAGCAAGGACGGTAAGATTAGTTCAGATAAGTTAAGTTAAGATGACACAAGATAATGTAATCCGCGTAGGCAAAACAATAACAAACTTTTGTTTGCAAGATCACTCAAACTACCGGGTGGAAAGGGGTAGAGAAAGATTGTAAAGAAGCCAACAATCTGCAACACATAAAGATGGTCTGTACCTAGCTCATCTACGCTGACAGGTCGACAGTATCTGGTTTGCGGAAGCGCATATGATTACGGCTGGTGTTTCACTGATATCTAATATTTTGAACAAATATCGCAGTCTTCGCCGACACCCCTGCATGCTGAACAGGTCACTGCTAGTTTCTTAAGAAAGATGTCGAATTTATAGGTAATATATTTTAATTTCACTGATGGGTTAGAGAAATATAAAAAAAGACACCGAAAATGTAGAAGACGTTCCTTACAGCTATCTATTCATCTGGGAATCGAAGCGGTGCCGTTGCTGCGCTTTATGATCACACAAGTGGCAACTATGGAACATCTTTACATGCACCTGTGACGTGTACAATGTGTTGCAAGGGAGATCATAGGAAGGAAATTCATGTGCAAGAGAAATTGATATGCGACTTGGCGGCAAAATCAAATCTTGAACCGATAATTTTTGCAGCAACAAACGGGTGCAGTTTCTACTGTGCGAAGTAGTGGCCGTATGAAAATATGTTTCTTCGATATTTTTGAGGACATCGTCAACATTTCGCCCGCTGATTATCACACGTCTTGTACCCGTGCTGCACTGATTTTCAAATGGCATTCGGAGTCGCGGGCTTCAACTGTGCTAGTTCTACGATTGTGGAAAGCCAACTGACAAGGTTTAGCGACTGCGAACAGACATCGAGCGTAGTTTTCCAGCAGTGATCGGAAATCGATGGTTTGCTTACAATCTAAGACGCGCATAAAATGAACGGGAAGCGCCTGGTGTGACCCAGACTTCCGAGTCATGCTTTAGGCGGGCGACAGCAGTCGTCGGTGTGACATGAGAAAAACACATGAGGCCGAACATACCTCTGGATAAAGTGTTTTAAAGCCAGGCGTGGCTCTTATCGAAGAAAGCAGGGACAATAAGTGGGATACGCTGAACCTACGCGAAGTCAACAACCTAACTATCTGGTGTTTCCGAGGCGGGTGATCACATTGACATTTCAGACATTTTGCAGTGCGTACACAAGACTTTGCAAACGAGAAGATATCATTTAACAAAAGTAGAACGCAGCTTCCTTTTATGTCATGCAAACAGGTAGTCGGTGCTTATGTCTATGCGATCAACAGTCGTACTGGAATACAGTCATTGTCATGGCCGCATTCCTTAGAAAAAATGCACTCAAGTGGCAAATTCTGAGCGGCGTACTGTTGTCTTGACACACCTATTTAACGGGCACAAAGGCTTCTTGCTAAAAAAGCACCAGAAAAAGCTATCATGAGGTACCGACATCACCTGATATCGAAATCACACAGAGCCTACGAGATGCACTGCGCGGCTGTGGAATGGGCGGGGCAAAGCGATGGCGACGCCTGTTGGCCGACGCGGACACACTGCTCACGCTTCGAAGGCCTTACGAAATCTCGAATATCTCCGGGGGGCTTCGTCGTCTCGAAATATATCGGAACCGAATTTCGTTGAAAAACATAGTGTAGCAGCGAAAGTTCCGCAGTCGAGCCGAATGACATCCACTCGACTGCCGAATGGAATAGGCAGTGGACAAGTGAATGCTCTTTCGGCGTTCTTCTACCCGCGCGCTCCGCGTAAAATCGGTGGAAAAAGAATGCTGTAACGACAGCGTAAAGCGCGAGAAACTGGAGTATGATTCAGGCAGTGCACTGCATCTTCGTTTTGAATTTCAGAAGTTCCGAGGCGCAGCATGCAGCTGCTTATGCTTGGAATCAAGTTTCTATACATTTATTTACAGTGATCTCACCATCTGCAGACCAGATAAAAGCAAACATTCGTTCATCCAACTATCGTTTCGTTGCCACGCTCTTACATTGCATTCCAATGACCGAATTTGTAACAAGGCACAGTACACTAACATGCATTAGCCACCTAATCTTTGGAAGCAAACTGCATCTCAGATCGGCACCTAGTAGGCATTCAAAGATCTCGAATGCCTCAGCGGGGCCCCGTCGACATGAATGACATCCGAACCGAAAGCCGCTGAAAAACATCGTGCAGCAGCGAATCTTCCTCAGTCGAGTCGAATGACATTCGACACGTAACAGCGGCACAGCCTACGCTTCCTCCTGGCCAGCTGACGGCTGCCGGGGACGTTTCGCAGAGTTTAGTTGCTTTTTCGAGCGAGGTTTAGGTTTTAATCTTAACAAATACGTCGGGAGGCCATCGAATAGCCTCGGTGCGGCGTCCGGCTTGAGTTTCGGAATATCGCGCTGCACAATGGACAACGGCAGCGTCCCCAATCCATTCGTCGGCGCTGTTGTGCCGGCGCCCACATTTCGCTCGCTGGCCTGTCTGGAAACCAGCGCTGCGCGCCCGCCGTCGCTCAAACCAGGCCCAGACTCTCTCGGACATGTCGCGGCTTGGAGCGTGAATCATCCCGTCTCGCCGGCGCCTGGCGCGGACCCTTGCTCCTCCCCCTCCTCTCCGTCGGCTCGTACACCTGCGGCGCTTCGCCGGCCGCCCGTTCCTGTCTGCAGGCCTCCAACGGCCGGGCGCTTCTCAACCATTCGTCTAATTTGAACGGTGGCCAGTGCCGTGACCTGATTGGAGGATTTTAACGGCTGGCTGCCTCAACGGACACCGGCGGCTATAAAAACGGAGCCGCGCTGGACCCGCGCAGCAGACGCGCAGCAGAAGAGCCATCACGCCGGAGCTACGCTCGCCGCCCTCCTTCTTTGTGCTAGCCCGTGGTGCTCTTGGCCCTTGTATCATGTAAAAGCCCTTGTACATACTGTACATAAAAGTCCTTTGACTCACCGTCGCCTCGACCGTTTCTTGGCTCGGAGGCCCAGTCCCAGCAACGCGCACTGTATAACTTGCGTGACATGCGTGCAGTTGAAACTAAAGCCCTCGATTTCCTGCCGCGGTGGGCCGCGCTTTCGCTTCTCCCGATATTCGTTATGAATAGGCAATACCAACATTGCCACCTTCTTCTGTGTGCCCCTGTGTACCAAAAACAAAGGCTATGATGGGGCTGGGAAAAAGAATTTTAAAAAATGCCCCGTCCCGTGCCACGAGATATAACGGGCTTATTAAACCAATCGGAAGGAAAATATTGAGGGACTATCCCATAGGAAAGATTTGAAACAAAATATCGCTCCAGAGGAACGCGATAGTCGCTCAGCGAATTGGCGCTCAAAAAAGGCAATCAAAGGCGAAAATTGCCCCCCTCCTTCCCGTGTTCATCGCGATACCATTCACTGAGGACGCCGACAACCTTCCGTGCCATCTGCTTGATGCTCCATGAGGGCGCCTAGGGCAAAGCTCCCGCACAGAGTGAAGACGAAGCTTCATTGAGAGAATGGGACCAAGAATAAACCTTCTCGCTCACCGGCTTTGACCATTGTGTTTTGAAAGTACTTGAAATGACTTAAAACGACAATACTCTCACAGCTATTATTACGGAGCGCGCAGTAGAGTAGGCGGTAGCATTATTCGAGTGGATACCGACAAGTATCTCAGGAGAGAAAATATCTCATTAAGAAACGCCAACCCATGAAATCATCAAGAACCAAAGATAGAATGGAAATGAAAGAGCTATAAAATTTAATAAACAAGCGCAAGGTATACGACAAAAGCAGTGGAGAGAAATCCAGGCATAGGTAAAAACCATATTTATGCGCTCAGAAACAAACAGGACAGCGTCATTAGGAATATAGAAAAAATAGTTAAATAAGCCGGATAATTCCACACAAATCTATACAGCACCGAATGTAATGACAAAGTTAACGAGAGAGGCAGTAGAGCCCAGCAATGGGACATCCCGGCAGTTACGAAGGAAGAAGTAAAGAAAGCCTTAGGAGCAATGCAAAGGGGAAAGCAGCTGGTAAGGATCAGGTAACAGCAGATTTGTTGAACGATGGAGGAGAGATTGTGCTATAAAAACTAGCCACCCTGTATACGCAACGCATTAGAACCTTGAGCGCGCCAGAAGCTTGGAAGAACGCTAACGTTATCTGAATGCATACGAAAGGAGACGTCAAGGACTTGAAGAATTGAAGAAGCTCTGACCGGGAATGAGGGAAGACACTGGCAGTGGGGATCTTTTCGTAAGGCACTTTTTGACCACGTTACTTGTCGACTGTCAAAGACAGCTTGGCAGCTTGTCATGTGCAGGCAATCACAGCCCAACGCTGCCCACGACTGAATGGGCTATGCGGTTCTCAATGGGAAGAGTACTGAGGGGCTCACAGGTAATTCTTCACTGCCCAGCCATCCTCGGCCCTTAGAGACAGAGTGTCTCGCACATGTAACACTACCCACGACAGAGTTGGCATATCGGCTCCTGACATGAAGAGCACTGAGAGGCTGATAGGTAGCTTTGCACTTCCCAGGCGCTCTTCACCCTTACAAAGACAGGGCAGTCCTGCTCATGGACCCCCAATCCTATACCAGCCTTTTATCTACTTTCACTAGGTTGAGCCACTGGGCTCGCCTTATCATGAGAGCTCCGTTCACGTAGAGTAACTTAAGGAACTTCGGAGCTCTGCCAGAGTGAAGTCGCTCCCCTCGGGTTGTGCAACCTCCGAAGGAGTGCCTGTTCCCTCCCCTGGTTTCACAGAGTGGGGATAAGTCCTAACCCCCTAGGCAGGCATGTTTCTCGGTCAGTGCAATGGGGAAAAAAGGGGCATATTAAAAGGAAAAATCTTGTTCCACCACATTTAAAAAGAAAAAAAGAAAAAAAAAACAAAAAGGAAAAGGGATCCAAACCTTCAGTAGCACAAGATACATTATTAATCTTAATGTCCTAAAAACGAGAGAAACGTTAGTAAAGCTGAATGTATAATTAAACACAAAGCATTAATCAGTCAAACTGCGCTAACATTTTTATATTCAACTTCTATACTGTTCCTTATTGTTTCATCCACACTATTTTTTTAATAAATTCGCTACAGTATTTTTATATTTTAAATCACTTAAGACTGCATCCAACCAGAGAGCTATAGGGCAGCTTTCTTGTCTTTAAAACCGACAATAGTAAATAATATTGATCAACAGAAAGTAATAAATTCAATATACATCATGCTTTTATTTATTTATTTTCGGTGTTATTTGTTATTTCGTCTTGCTTTTTACTTTCTTTAGTTGTTTAATATGTAAAAATATTAAGTTTCCTATTAATTTTTCTTCTCTTAAGAGGAAACCAATGCTTACTTGAGCTCTACAAGGTTTGCAGGAAGAAATCAGGTACTTCGGAAAACAGAGCGATTTCCATCACTTGGTATACCGTTTTTGATTCATATTGTAGCGAAGAAGCACAAACACACGTAGAAGGAACACGCAAAAACACGGACGAACGCTGCTGTCCGTGTTTTTTGCGGGTTCCTTCTACGTGTGTTTGTGCTTCTTCGCTGCAATATGAATAAAAAATGTTACCAACTTGCCCAAAAACGTGTTTTACTCTGGTATACCATTACCTACGACAGCATCACAGCACGAGCTGACAAACAGAAAAAAATCAAGACTCTTGTACGTCAAGATGCCAAAAATAGAGGTGTAATAAATGTAGCTAGACAAACAAGAAAAATCTGCAAGATACATGTGTGTCAAGATGCCAAGACTAGTTGTGTAGTTAACATAGAAATAAACACCGTTGAGCCGGGCCCCCCTCAGGTGTGGTTTCACTGATGATGGTAGACCCCCTTTTTTTGTTCTTTTTTCTTTTTTTGCAATGCGATTTTTTTTTCCTTTTATTTATATTACATTGGTTTAAGCCCGTTGTGCCCTAAGCGGTGCGGGCCGGCCGCTATTATGTTTCATTCCTTTTACAATGAGGAATCTGACGTACAATTTCCTTGATCTATTTCAATGTAAGCTTCAATGCCAGTGACTATGTCCTGATTTCTCAAAGGTGATCTTTGTGACTGTATTTGACCAGTAATCCGTGTGGTTCTATTTTCCACATGTTTCTTAAACTGCCGTAGTGGTTAAAGCATATAAGCTAGAGGATTAACATTTTCAGAAAATCTGGAGCAGAATTGTATAAATAGCATATATGCCTTTGACATTTAAGGGTAATAATTGTCAGAGAGTTCTTTAACATATATAATTCGCGCAAATTCACGGAAACCGCACTCGTGCAAAAAATTGCAACAGCAGAAGAGGTAACCGACGGAGCTGCCTTCAGATCACGAACTCCTTTCGTATGTTTTAGCAGAAACGCATATTTACTGTCTTCGATTGGCCTCCGCGTTTTCTTCAGCACAAAGGGGCACTGCAAACTATTCTACTAAGATTTCCAACAGTTCACGTCTTTTCCCTCACTGGCGCAAGATTTTCTTCACATGAAATAACTAGCGGCTATACTTCGCAATCATAAATCACTGTTTCAGGGAACGCACCCCCCGTTAGCTTCGAGAAAGGTCAGAGATTGTAGAGTGCCTTTCTCAGATATAACAGCTGCAATGCTGGGATTTACACGGCCACAGAATAAGAGAGACGTAAGAAGCATAAAAAAATCTGTGTTCGTGTATGCCCAAACCGCAGAGCTCTAGTGCATTGCGGTGCAGTGCAGTTCAAGCTAAGAATAGACCTTATTGGGATTGATTCCGCTCTGTAACAAATAAGAACAGATGAGTCCCAGAAACAGCGCAGCTAGAACAAGGTGGCATTACCACCGTCTTTTTCTTGTGTCCTTAGTTTTAAAAAAGAAACTCAACCTAAAGTAACGTTACAGCAACTTGCTTCATTTGCATGTTTGCGGTAGGAATGTTTGAAATCTCTTTAGGATGATTTACATACAATTTTTGTGGCATAATTTAGTGTTGAATACACGCTATTATTGGCCATTCATTTTTTCACTCTTGAAAGGAGTTTTAGCACGCAGCTCTTTGGGCCCATTTCCTCGTTTCGCGGCGTCGCCGTCGCCGTTGTCCGCTGTAACGGGCAGTGGACACTAAGTCGCGCTTTAAAGGAATACTGAGGCGGTGTTCGAATCAGCCAATGTTTTAGGGTTTTGAAGTAGTGTCATTGCTGACCACGCCTGTGAAATTATTTTTTCAATTTTGGCTAAAACAGTGCCGCAATCACCAATTCAAAGCGCGATGTTTAAATCTCCCGCGCCCCGCGCGAGCTCAGGAGAGGAGAACAGCGGAGAGGGAAACCTCGTCCATGTCGGCCAACGTGACGTCATGATGAGGTGCCGGGGATACTTCGGCGCACTCGAGCGAGCTTTCAGCGGGCGTTGTTTCTCGTGCTGCATGCGTTGTTCTTCGTACTGCGTGCGTTGTGACGTACAAAGCGTGTCAGCCGACCTTGAGAATCATGTTAAGCACGAGGTACTACTCTGCGTTCGCGTATGCGAACAACCACGGCCGCGACTGTGTCGTCTTCAACTGTTTTCCGCCGTAAGCTAGCAGCGCAAGCGCTCGCTGCTGTGACGAAGAATCCGAGCCGACCAAAGCAAGCGTACTCTGCTCGAAGAACTTTCGTAAGTGCGGCTACATGCAGGGCTTGTCCCTAAAGTGTTCTCTCGAGATTTCTGTCGAAAAGGCGCGGCTGAACCATGACACAGTTCCCTCGATTTTCTTGCGCATGAGAGGCGTGTCACCGTTCCGAAGGCAGAAACCTTATAGAGGCTCAAGCATGTGTCGCTCTCCTCACCTTAGGTGATGGCCAGACCACTCGAGGCGTGCTCAGCAAGGCTGTGATTTTATACTCTGTTCGACGTGTCCAAGCAAGCAAGCAAGCAAGCAAGCATCGAAGCTTTTCATATGCGGCATCTCGTTTAATCGTAGCTAAGCGATTAAAATGAAAGAGTTCGACGTTCTGATTTCGGATGCAAATTTAAGAGAGAAATGAATGCCAACCAAGTTTTTGCAAACAAAACACCATGTTTCGGAACCTTATTCATTATCTTCATCAAGTTGGGGCAGTGGGCGAGTTGCAGCTAGCTTGGCTTTTAAATGCACATTGGTTGGCCACCACTTCACTCAACCTAAAATGCAAACCTAGGAAAGGCGAACGTTTCCGAGGGAGCGATTAATATTTTCTGGCATCTGCTGAACGCGCCATGAGTGAAACTGCGGCCTTGCGCGCGTATTTGGCTTGGTTTCTAGCGCACAATGATTACGTCACTATCCTGTGGTCACATGCCTGGTAGTGCTTGGCCACTGCGCTTCTCTCATTTTGACATCAGCTTTGTGCTGCTTCATCGTTTCTTTGAAATACTTTCTTGCCCCAACCTACAACGCCGGCTCCTGAGAACATGATTTTTTCGACACAGTGCTTTCGGCCTTTTCTTTAGGATGACGATTTTCGGGCGAGCCAGGAGGCGTCCCGTGGTGGTAATTGGCTTGAATATTGTTCGCACCCCTTCCTTTCCGAGAATACGAGCCGAGGTTGTACTGGCACCTTTTACGCATGGTCTGCATACATGTCTTTGACGCTGGCGTATGCTTGTGCTAGGAGTACAATTTTTTGCTTGTGTCTTTTTTGGTTTCAGGTGATACGTGGAATGAACAAACTATAGTATACTTTTCTTTGGCGGTGAGTAAAAAAATAGTCGCCATATTGGCTTTTACAACACCACGGAAAGCTGCGATCTGCACTCAACGCCGCGCCGGATCCGCATCGGCAGCTTCTCCAGTCCTCAAAGTGTCGTCACGACCTCTCTTGACCAATCACGGGCGGCGGCGCGCCGCACGGCGTGCCCCGCAGCACAGGCCGCATATTTCTGCTAAAAAAGGCAATTCGCGCTTGTTTTTGCCTTATTTGGATGCGATATTCCAGTATACAGCATGAAAAACTATAGGACGCCGGTGCCAGCCTGATTTTCAAAATAGTGCTTCAGTCTCCCTTTAAGCTGCTGGACCAATATAGCGGGAGCTTGGAAAGCAAAGTAAAGGCTCATAACTGCCGTCTTGGAACAGTGGACACCTCAGTCGTGCTTCGAGCTACGTGGCGGTATTGTCAGACATGCGCTATATGGTACGAGGGGTGATGAAAGAGAGATGTGGACTGCAGGCATTGACAACGTTTTGCCTGAAATGTGGTGCTGAACCCATAGGCCGTCGGCGTTCCTTGTGTTCATTGGCGTCGGCGTTGACAACGTTTTACACCCCCATTATTTTAAGGAAACGAAGTGTGCATAACTGGCTCCCTGGATCAATGGACTCCTGAATCGCGCATATAGGTACGTGGGGTGATGACAGCGGGAGATGTGGGCTGCATGCGTTAGCGCTAAGAACGGTGCGCGAACTCTCGCGCTCAACCATTAACTGATACCTTCCAGGTTGGCAGGGTGGGGGGTACTTTAATGTACCTAAAAAGACAAACAGGAAATTTTTACCACTTATGTGAGAAAACATGCCGTTCCTCTCGCTAGTAACGCCTCCTACGGCTGTGACAACAGCCCGAAATACTTGCATACACGTCGTCTTTGAGAACCAGGCATTGGTGCAGCAAGTCTAGCCTATATCCACCTATTCCTCCGACCACAAAGCTTCCTTCACAACCGTCAAGAACTGTGAGTGGAGTGTTTCTTAAAGAAGGAAAATGTGTGAAAAAAAACGAGTTGTCTGCAATTGCACGCACATGTTTTGCTCGAATTCTTTTCCTCAATCTATCGAAAAACTGAAACAGCTGATGAGCTGCGCTCAAATTTCTCATTAGCAAGTATATTTTCAGCAATTTTGTATTTATTGAAGCTTTTATGTGTCAGCCAACGCTCTTAAAAATCATAATGTATTTCTCGACCACTATTTCATAATATTTGGGAGAGCATGTGAAGAAAATCTTGCGCCGTTTAGTGAAAAGATATCTCCTGCTGAAAATCTTAGTGGAATAGTTTGCACTGCCATTTTTGCCTGAAAGAAACGGCGAAGGCCTTTGAAGGAAAGGACAATATGCGTTTCTGCTAAAACATACAAGGACAGGTGTTTGGGATCAGAGGATAACTCCTTGTTCATAAGAGTTAACGTCGCAAACTGGCCAAAGCTACGAGGGAAGCCGCAGTGAAGGGCTCCAGAAATTTCAACCACCTGAATTTCTTTAACATGCGCTGAGATCGCACATTACGGAGACCTCTAGATTTTCGCCTCCATCGAAATTAAATCTCTGCGGCTGGGATGCAACCGTCGTCTTTTGATTCAGCAGCCGAGTGCCATAACCACTGAGAATCGCGGCTGGCGCTGCAATCATTAACATGAATGGGTCAAGCGCTAATTTATGCGGGTTATACATAATGTAAAGGAACTCTTTGACAATTACTATGCTGAAATATGTTAAACACATATACGTTATAGACATAAAATCTGATCCAGATTTTGAGAAAATGTTAAGCCTCTAGCATATACGCTTTAAGAACTACGGAAGTTTATAGAAGTTGTTGCAACTAGAGCCACGAGGATCACCTTTTAGAAATGAGGACGCAAACACTGGCATTTAAACTTGCATTGAAATAGAAAAAAGGAATGATACGCCAGTTGCAGTAATGGCAGAGAATCTGCGCTTACTGTTTGGCTAAAAAAAGGAAAGGTCGCAATTGCGCTTTGCCCGAAGACATGAATAAAAGATGTATCAAAACTGGCGAAGCATGTTTTGTTACATCTTTTGATACAAGCAAGTTTTGATACAAAGAAAGAATACAGCAGGAAGTGAAAGAAGATGGGAAGAGAGAGGTGCGGTACTGGAGGGATCCGGAATCATTTAGGCCACCTGGATCACCTTTGACATGCAATGACATCGCAGCATTAGGGCGCCTTTTGCGTTCCGCGCTGATCGGAGCTGGGTAAGTGAGCGTTTGACGTAACAGAGATTTTTATGCAATGAAATAACTGTTATTAAAACACTCAAAAATCAACCCAAATTACGTGCGATTTATGAAGCAAGTTTTTATAAAATGCGAACTAGTCATCTGCCTTGTAGCGTGGAGGTGTTGCATAAACTGCCTTCTTGTACGAAAGGTTATGCGAGCTGCAGTGATTTATATGTCAGGAGACCTAATGCAATATTTATTTACTAACAGCGGCTAGTTTTTGACCATGCAGTTCAAACATTGAGTATGTGTTGTAATGTTTCTCACATCATCATCTTTACGGACCCAAAGAAATGTGAAAAAAAACATCGCTTATTAGATCGTCCGCCGCGAACATAAATTCACCAGCCAACGACCTGGAACCAACATACGTCTTGTAGTTCATACTTCTTTGATTTATGTGCTTTTCAGTTTATCTGTGCCCTTTCGTTCGCGAGCGTGAATTCCTTTAGTTCTTCGAAAAAGGTTGTGATTAACGCCATGCACAGTTTCTTTACTGTCTTCGCCTTTCGCCCCCAGTGCCTCTTTAGCAGCATAACGTGGCATGCTTCGCCAGTTTTGATGCATCTTTTATTCATGTCTTCGGGCAAAGCGCAATTGCGACCTTCCCTCTGTTCTCTCAGCAGTAAGTGGACAGAAGAAAACTGAATATGGCGCATCATTTTTTTGTCTATTTCATTCCAAACTTGGATGGCGGCGAGGTCCTGAATTCTATGATCCTTGGGGCTGCACTTGACCAGTGATCCTTGTGGCTCGATTTGCCACAGGTTTCATAAACTGCTTTACAATTTAAGGCACACATGCTTGAGGCTTGACATGTCCTGGAAATGTGGAGCAGAATTGTATAAATAGCAAATATATCTTTAGCATTTCAGAGTAATAATTGTCAGAGAGTTCATTTAGATTTGTGCAAAAACCCGCACAAATTCACCCTAACTGCATTCGTGCTTTTAATTAGAGCGCCAGAAGAGCTAACCGACGTCGCTAGGATGAAGACGATGATTAGTGGGCCGGCTGTATGACACCGGTCCGTAATGTTCGGCTTTATTTTCGCACTACAGAGGTTTTTCACTCTTCTGTGGCGTGTGTTCTCGACGTGCGACGACCTGGGGGTCCCTGGCCGCCGGCAAAAGCACGTCAAGCGACCTCCTCGGCGCTGTGCGCCGTATCAACGCCGACACGGAACATCCCCACCAGCTGAACTCCATGCTGCACTGATGGCAGCAGCGGCAGCGGCGGGTCCAGCGGCCCCTGTAGTTGCGGCTACAGACCAGGGCCCGGCAAACAAGAGGCTGCGTGACGACCAAGCCAGCAACGAGCCTCTGACCGACCATCCAGAGGACATGGACCAAGCATCGTTCACAGTTGTCTCGTACAAGAAAAAGAGAGCTACCGGTGTTCCTGTAGTCTTCAGGCCCACCGAGGAAGGAGGAAGCCTATGGAAAGCCAACCCCAACACTGTGGCTTCGGGTGTTGTAGCATCGGCGCAAGAAAAAGTCCTTAGCCATCGCATTCACAAGGATGGGAGCCTGATGGTTACAGTATCGACGCTGCCCGCCGCCAACCGTCTGCTCACGGTAACTAAGCTGGCTGGAGTGGCCGTAGAGGTCCGAGTCCCATACTCCTGTAGTCTTCAGGCCCACCGAGGAAGGAGGAAGCCTATGGAAAGCCAACCCCAACACTGTGGCTTCGGCGGTTGTAGCATCGGCAAAAGAAAAAGTCCTTAGCCATCGCATTCACAAGGATGGGAGCCTGATGGTTACAGTATCGACGCTGCCCGCCGCCAACCGTCTGCTCACGGTAACTAAGCTGGCTGGAGTGGCCGTAGAGGCCCGAGTCCCATACTCTTACATGGCAAGCTATGGCAAAATACAAGATGTACCTGTCACCTACACAGACGAAGATCTGAAGGAATATCTACGTGACCAAGGTGTCCTTTCAGCAAGGAGGCTAACCGCCTACACTCCTGAGGATGGTGGAAAGATCTAAGAGGTACGCCGTCGCGCAGTTATATTGGAATTCGCAAAAGATGCGCCGCTACCAAAAAGAGTAACGCTTGGGTTCTGTAGTTACCCTGTAACTGAATACGTCGGAGCAGCAACTTAGTGCTATAAATGTCAGAGGCATGGCCACATATCAAGACATTATAACGGCCCCGTGCGCTGCAAAGTGTGTGCTGGCCCCCACTCGCACAAAGAATGCACTTAGAGAGCACAACCTAAATGTGCTAACGGCGGTGGCCCTCACCCTGCTTCCTATGGAGGGTGTTATAGAAAGAAAGCAGCCACAGTTGCTCGCACGGCAGAGCAAACACAAGGAAAACCCCCTAAGCGCCATGAACCACCACCTAACCCCGACGTGGTTTTCACGACTACGGCAGCTCTTTCCGAGAATCAGTTAACACAGCGTGGGAAAGCACTTGACAAGACCAACGCAGATGCAGAAAAGAAGCGTGGGAAGTCCGTTGGTTCTTCTCCATCAAAGCTGCTGCAGCGCACTGCACAAGACCCGACAAACAGCGTCGCTCGCTCTGAGCCTAAGGCGCCACAACATGACAGGAAGATCAGCGACAGGCAGCAAACCGGAAACTCTGAACAAGATATCACAAGTCTACTCATTCCGATGCTGTTTGCAGCCATCAAGGCTCTTATCCGTGCAAACCCCTCGTCAGGAGGACTCACAGAAGTAGAAGCTGTCCTTGCAATGGAGCCGTTGGTGTCGGTCTCCTACGCTCCGCAGGGGCGTAATACCACACTTCAGTAATCATGGCTTCAACAGCGAGAACTTCGCCGCAGCTGACAATCCACACCATCTTTCGTACATGCACCATTTTCCAGTGGAACGCTCGCGGGCTACGCTCTAAACTCTCAGATTTCCGACAGCTCGTGCGAGCGTACCGCTTCCCCTTCATAGTCATCTGCTAATCACGCGTCGAGGAAACTTGCCGACTCCACGGATACTATTTCCATCATTCACAACGACCCGATAACGTCAGCAGATTGCTGATAGGCTTTCGCAAGGATATCCCGGCCTCATCGGTTGATGTGCCGCCTCACAGCGACAATGAATACGTGTGCGCTGTCAAAGTTATTGCCGGACAACAGTACAGTCTGATTGGAGTATATCTTGAGCCAGGCACGCCATTTGATGCGTTGAGACTTGATAACTTGATAGCAAGGACGCCCTCACCGCATATTCTTTGCGGAGACTTCAATGCTCATAATGAAATTTGGGGCAGCTCACATACATGTGCCCGAGTTGCCAAGCTTGCAAAACTTCTCTCCAAGCATTCAGTTCAGCCATTAAATGATGGCAGCATCACCTACCTCCGAGGCCCGACGACTACCAGCAGCATCGACATGACATTTGTCACAAGTTCATTCGCCCACAACTTTGGCTGGTGCACTGATTTAGAGACACGCGGAAGCGACCATTACCCAATCCTCATATCGGCTTTCCATGCGCAGACGAACCCAAAGAAATTCCTTACAAAATCTACAGACCGGGACGCATACAAGGGCGCTGTAAGCAGAGGATTTACTGCGGCAACTCGCAATGAGGAATTAGCATCAACAATGGCGTATTGCCTGAGAGCGAGTAGACAAATTACAACTAAAAATGATAGCCTACCTTCAAATGATGACACATTTCAAAGGCTCTGCGCTATACGCAGGCGAGCTGAAAGGAAAGCTCTGCGCACAAAAAGCCTCGATGACCTATGTGCATGCCGACGGGCACAACGTCACATTCGACGCTATATGGATAAACTCAGTCGGCAAAAGTGGCGTGACTTTTGTTCTACGCTGGATGTGCGCCAACCAGTAACCAATATTTGGCGGATAGTTAGAGGTATGCGCACGCCACCTCACCAACTCCACCCCTTCGCTGCACTCTCCCTTCACGAACAAAAATCTATAAAAGAAGTCTCAGAAGAATACTGCAGGCTACTGTCGGCAGGGTCAGGGCATTCGACACTCTCCGCAAATGGTCAATCAGGCATCCCAAAGGCGGCAGTGCCAGCGTTAGACCTGCCTTTCACAATTGAAGAACTATCCACAGCTATCGCGGAGACAAATAGACACACGTCTCCGGGTCATGATGAGGTGACCTATGAAGCCATTGCAAAGCTACCCCACACCTCCCGTCTTCGACTCCTGGAGTATTACAGTTCTTCCTGGATGACTCGTGAGGTCCCCACGGAATGGAAGCTGGCGAAAATTGTGCCTGTTTTGAAACCCTGTAAGCAGCCAACAAGCTACGCGTCATTCCGGCCCATTGCCCTACTGAGCTGCGTAGGTAAGCTCATGGAGCGCATGATCTGCAAACGCATAACTTGGTTCCTAGAAAGCCGAAATGAGTTCCCCCAAGATATGAACGGGTTCCGTCAAAACAGGTCTGCGACTGACAATATCATCGCCCTCGTCTAATCAATTGAGGAGTACCTTCATGCTGGGTACATCCCGACAGCCGTTTTCCTAGACATCAAGGCCGCCTTTGACTCTGTCTTTCACCATGCAATTCTCGCCGCCTTTGCCAGTCTTGGCCTTGGAGGAAAGCTATACAAATGGATTGGGCATTATTTGAAAGAACGGCAAATTTTTATGACCACTCCAAACGGTCCGACACGCTTTCACGCAGTAGAGAGGGGCGTACCACAGGGAGCGGTGCTCAGCCCTCTCCTGTTCAATATTGCCCTTATACACATAAGAAGAAACCTTCCGCGAGGGGTCCGTATAACAACTTATGCTGATGATATCTGCATCTGGACCGCATCACGCTCGCGCTATATCACTCAGCAACGTCTACAGAGAGCGCTATTGCACATTTCGATGTACCTGGCTTCCAGAGGTCTTCGTCTCTCGCCAGAAAAGAGTGTTGCAATGGCGTTTACAAGAAAAACGATGACCCGATATCCGCTGCTCCTAGGCGGCCGATCGCTACCATATGCACGATCTCAGCGATTCCTTGGTGTTGTAATCGACTATAATCTGTCATGGACACCTCAGATCAAAAAACTCCGCGAGAGGATCACTGCAGCATCGCAAGTGTTTAGGTTCACGGCGGGAACAAGGTGGGGTAGCAACTGCCGATCAATGATTCTGCTTGAAAAAGCCTACGTTGAAGGAACCTTGCGCTACTGTCTACGAGTGTTTCAAAGATTATCTACATCAAGCAATAAGTCTCTCGTTGCCGCACGGAACAACTGCCTGCGAATATGTCTTGGCCTCCCAAAGGGTTCCTCTGCATCAGGAACAGTAGCGGAGGCAGGATGTCTCCCACTAGAGGTGATTGCCGCCCAGGAAACTATGCGTAACCATCTCCGCCATGTTCTTCAAGGGAAGAAGCACTTCCTGCACCGTGTCCACCTATCTCACAGCAACTCTAGCTTTGGCAAGGCAGTGCAGCTCCTGCCCATCCCTACTATAATCAGCCATAGAAACTACTACCTCTGGCCTTTCCTCCATGGACGGCTCTCTCCTCTAAAGGTGAGGAAGTTTGTTCCAGGTGTGAATGCAAAGAGCCGCATGCCACAGGCAGCGCTTCTGCAAACTACTATCGCCTACTTAACGCAGAAATATAGGCAGCACACCCATATCTTCACCGATGGTTCAACTACTAAAGAAACCTCTTCATGTGGCCTTTATGTGCCCTCAACAGGCCATGCCCTTTCTTACCGGCTGCAGCGGAGGACATCCTCCTCGACAGCTGAGCTTCACGGCATTAAGGAAGCTGTTTCTTACATCCTGCGCCGAACCGCCGACCGTTGGGTTATCTTCACCGATTCGAAAGCATCTCTCCAGATCCTGGCCAACCTGCTGAAGAAAGCGAATCACCAGCCAGTTTCCCTGGACATCGGATATCTACATCATTTAGCTATTGCCGCAGGCCACTGCATAACATTTCAGTGGGTACCTGCTTACTGTGGCATTCAGGCTAATGAAAAAAGCAGATGAAGCGGCCCGTAAGGGCCATCAACATTGAAGATACATTAGAACTTTTTTACGAAATCTGATGCGTCCCAGGTGGCCAAAAGTTTTGCTTCCGAAGAAATGTATCGGCTTTGGAGTTTGCCGACATATCAGTGCCAATTTCTTCACTCAATCGACCCACATCTTAGATCAAGACTCTCACCCAGAATTCCTCGACATCTGGAAACACTTTATCATCGACTTCGTCTTAATGCTGCATATACAAACGGATTACGATACCGTTTTAGACAAATGGACAGTCCGCACTGTGACAACTGTGCCGCGATAGAAACTGTGGAGCATATCTTGCTTGAGTGCCCTGCATATGCTAACGAGCGTTCGTACTACGAACATTGCATGCAGAAGCTCTGCTCAGTGCCCCTTACAATGGACAAAGTTTTAGGTCCCTTAGCCTGCCTTAGGCAACAGAGACTTGCAATGACTTTTCTATTCACATATTTAAAAGCCATTGGGCATCTCGATAAGCTTTAAATTCACTTGCACGTCACCTTCATGCATTCTTCATGCAGTGAACTTCGTCAGCCCATTTGACGGACTATGCACTCCATCACTCCATAGGTTCCATCAATACTCGCCATTGCATCCTTAGTTCCCATTTCATGGCCGCATTTTATCTTCATTTTTTTTTACCTCTTCCACTCTCCTCTCCTTCTGTCTTTATCTCCCAAATTTCCCTCCCTACGCAGAGTAGCATTCCAGCGATTTTTAAACGCCGGCTAAATTCTCTGCTCTTCATTAAAGAGCCTCTCTCTCTCGACGTCGCTACCTTCTGAACACGACACCTATGTTTATATGTTTTAGCAGAAACACATAATTTCCTTTCTTTTAATGGCTTTCATCTTCTTTTCAGCGAAAAGGGCGGTGCAAACTATTCTACAAAGGTTTTCAACAGGACATATCTTTTCACTAAATGGCGAAAGATTTTCCTCATATGAAAAAAATGTAGCGAGCAAACGTAGCAGTTGTTAATCGCTATACTCCTGGGAACGCGCTGGAACACCTTTCTCTTCGGCGCGGAAAGGTCAGATATTGAGAAGTCTCTTTTGGAGATGTCACAGCTGCACTGCTGGCGTTTACACGGGCACAGAACAAGAGACGTAAGAAATGTCAAGTAATCTGTCTTTGTGTATATCCAAGCCGCGGAGCTCTAGTGGACTCTGCAGTGAACTATGTTCTACTGTGAGTGAACATGTGTATAGATGGTGACTTCTGGAGTGGATACTCTTAAGCTTCGAGTGAATGTGTGCATAGATGGTGACTGCGGGAGTGGCCTATTTTCAATTATGAGCGACTGTGTGCATAGCGGGGCAGATCTGACCGTTTTGAGGACATTATTAACATATAAGTGACGCTACAGTGCTGCAGTTGCCGGCAGAATAAGCAAGTCTAATTCCACCTGCAGCATCAAACAACTTAACTCACTGCAGTGCAGTTTAAGTTGAGACTTTTAAGTTAAGAATATGAGTTCTTCGAGGGCTGATGCAAAACCAGCATGATAGACCAGTAAACCTGTGATAGGTAGCTCATTTTCTTCAACGTCATCAGCAGCCTGATTACGGTCACTGCAGAGCAAAGCCCTTTCTTATGTCTCTCCAAAAAACCCTGTCTGTAGCCACCTGCGGCCACAGTATCGGCGCAAACTTCTTAATCTCAAACCCGGACACCTAATTTTCTGCCTCCTCCTGCTACTCTTGCCTTCTCATGGAATCTACTCCGTTACCCTTAAGGACCAGCGGTTATTTTGTCTTCGCATTACATGCCCTTTCCAAGCCCATTTCTTCCTCTTCATTTCGATTAGGATGTCATAACCCGCGTTTGTACTCTGAGCCACTTTGCCCGCTTACGGTCTTTCAACATTACCGATCATTTTTCTTGCCAAAGCTGGCTGTGTTGTTAAGTGTTGTATACAACAAACCTGTTGTATACTTTACTCTTAAGGGATATTGTTAAACTGCCATTAGTGATCTGAGACAACCTGGCGTATGCGCTCCACGTCATTCTCATTCTACAACGAAATTACCAAGGCCCTCTGCCTGGCCCGCCGAACCTTCCTTCCGCCCAGCGACAAGCTGGACAGGGCGCACGCGGTGACCCTCAGACAACTGCAGACGCTCACGTACCCCAACCCGGAACTATACCACAGGCTTTACCCCGGTACATACCCGACAAATATATGCAAGGTCTGCAACGCCAATGTAGCCACTATAACTCACATGCTCTGGGACTGCAACAAAAACCTTCACGGTGCTAATTCCGGAACCCTCCCGCCGCGGTTGGCCGCTGCCTTGCGCAGCCCCAGCCTCGGGGACCAACTCTGGGCCGTCCAGCAGGCCCGCGAGGCGACGGCGAGGCAGCGCCTCGACGTCCCCACGTGGGAGACCTAAGGCCCCGTCGGCGAAAGCTCTGCAGGACTATGAATAAAGTTGTTACCAACCAAATACGAACAGGATCACCGCTCACTACCTGCCTTACTAGACGCATTGCTCTACCACTTCCAGCACCTCGCTTACAATTGTGAACTGCTGTTCCCTGGCGAGACTGTTGAACTTAGTTTGTGTGGCTGTTGAACATCGGTTTGGTTTTCCATGATAATTTTTAGACCCACCTTTACGGTCCCTTTGTCTAACTCATTGATCATGCTTTACAGTTTATCTCCTGAGTGACTTAGCAAGGCAATCTCATCAAGGAATCCAAAATTACTTAGATATTCTCCACTAGCTTTTGTTCCTAACTGTCCTTAATCCAGGCCCGAGAGGAACTTTTGTAAACAGGCGGTGAATAGCGTTAATGAGATCGCGTCTCCTTACTTGAAACTTTCCGTACTGGAAATTTATTGCTGACTTTATGGAGGACAACGGTAGCTGTGCAGTCGTTATAGATATCTTCCAACAGGTTCACATAAGAGCATTCTACAGCCTGATTCTGCAATGCCTCCTTGACTTCTGAGGTTTCCATTCAGTCAAATGCTTTCTCGTAATCAATGAGGGGTTGGGGATATTGTGCGCCCTATAACCTGATTGACAGGGTTAATATGGTCAATTATGGCGTAACCTCCACAAAATACTGCCTGCTTATTTGGTTGATTGAAGTCTATGGTTTCTGTGAGACTATTAGCGATTACCTTAGTAAATACCTTGTAGGCAACAGACAGTAAGCAGATCGGTCTGTAAATTTGCTAGTCCTAACGTCTCCTTACTGAATACTAAGTTCAAGATTTTGGCGCACTCCAGGTCATGAGTGCTTGCACATACAGGGTGGATAGTTTCTTTGGCACAGTATTCCCACCGTTCTTTAATATATCTGCTGTTACCTGAACCTAACCAGTTACTTTCCACTTTTGCTTCTAAAGCTTTCTTTGCTTCCTAAAAATTTACTCGCTGGGTTACCCATTGCTCTGTGGTACTGTCACTCGTTAACGTTCTTATTACATTGGCAGCTGAATATATATTTGTGCAGAATTCTACCGCTACTTTACCTATCTTGTCCTTATCGCTCATGACATTGACCCCTTTGTTTCTTAACGCATATATCCGGGTGTTACCAATGCTCAGCTTCCTTTTCATCGCATTTAGGCTGTCTCTGTAATTTAAGGCATCGTCGGTTGTTCTTCTATCATACTTCCTGACGTCGGCTTCTTTCCACTAACTTATTAAGTTTAATAGCTCTGCCAGTTCTATTCTGTCTCTTACGGTAAATTTCGTGCTTTGTCGTATCTTAACCAGGTATTTCGTCTCGTGAGATAGCTTGTCGGGATCCTGTCGAACCGCCCTACCTCCTAATTCCACTGTGCACTTCGTTATGATTGTTGTGAGATTATCTTGGATTGTATGAACATTAAAATCGCTTTCCTCACTTCTAGCCGAATATACTGAATTCCTCAACTTTCTCTCTTAAAGCTAATTCGTTAATGGGCTTCTGCTTCACAAGTTTCTTCCGTTCTATCTTCAACTCTCTGCTAATTCGAGATCTTATCATTCTGTGGACGCTACGACGTACCTTTCCGAGGATGTAGACATCTTGCACGGTACCAGAAGAAGAGCATAGTACGAAGTTAATTTAATTTTTTGGTCTCATCATTTGGGCTCTTCCTTGTCCGCTTTCGGTTGTCTCCTTTGCTGAAGGTGTTTATGATCCACGAATTATTTCTTCCTGCAAACCCTCCTAAAAACCTCTCTCTGCTATTGCCGAACGCTATCTCAGTATTGCCTACCGCCTGGCCTCTGGCCTGCTTCTTGCCTACCTTCGTATTGTAGTCGCAATTAGTACTGTGTACGGTGATTTTATTTTGTTCATTGCAATTCAACGTGTTCAGAGAAGCTTTTATTGGCCTCGTCATCATGGCTGGATGTAGGCGTGTAGGCCTGCGGCACTTTCACCTTGTACTTCTTAATAAGCTCAACTACAAAAGCTGCCACCCTCTCTTTGAGAACACCGAACTCCTCTATGTTGCCAGCTATACACAGATTGATGAGGAATCCCACACCCAGTTCTCTTCTTTCCGCCAATCCACAATAGAACAGTACGCGCCCACCGCTTAGTACTGTAAATCCCTCATCTTTCCTCGTTATCTCACTAAGCCCTACTACCTAAGCCCAGTAACCACTCCAAGCCTTATCGTGGGTCGCTATTCGGAAAACAAGTCGTAGGATTTTAACATTGGTGAACCGAGTAGATGTGCGAAAGCATAAGTTTAGCCTCGTTGGCTCATGGTTTTGTTTTGCTGGGTTATTGGCATGTTTGCCAACGGTTTTATTTCGATAGTAGTATTAGCTGATGAACATGGGAATGTGTATTGCTCAGCGCGAGTGCGTGTTGCAGTTGAACACAAGGCGTGATCGGCTGCAGTGATACCATAGTGTTTTCGTACAGTGGCCAGCGAAGCAGAGGAATTGGCGTCGCCGCTTGTTTGGATCCCATTTGCTGTAGCATTACTTATGGTGGGACCAAAGTGACCCTCATGCTAAAGCTTCGCACAAACTCGATGATCTGCTTGGACCTCGTCAAGTAGTGCTTTCGCATTAAAAGGAGCCTAGCATGGCGACTGCTCCTGTCAAATTAAAAACCCTTACCACAGCGTCACCATACAGAATGCATCGGCAGCATTCTTTTTTGTTGAGACCTTTCAGTATGAAAAGGTGCACATTTGAAAGGGCAGTTGCATGTTGTATTCTACAAGGATTACGAAACAAATGGTTGGGAGTGGACAATGCCTGCTCAAGTGCGGGGGTTTGCCCAAATTTGGCTGTCTTCTTTTTAACCGATGAGGCCAAATGATTACAAATACTTTATAGTTGCTCTACGGTCGACTCAGCTTTCTAGCTGCAATCTACCGAAATGACTTTCAAAAACGAAAAAGAACATTTTAACGTTGCCGGCGCACTTTGTTTGAGCCTGTTTCGTATTCAGTGTGGAAATTAAATGTTGTGTTCGTGGATTGTTTTCCCAGACCAAGATTTCCCGCGGCTTGCAAACGCTCTCAAAAAGCACAATTCCCTTTATCGTAAAAGGCTAGAATCAAAGAAGCTCTTCAAAACATAATAAGGCATTTGAAAAATAAAAAAAAAATTGGATTTTAACGTTGCCGGCGCACTTTGTTTGAGCCTGTTTCGTGTTCAGTGTGGAAATTAAATGTTGTGTTCGTGGATTGTTTTCCCAGACCAAGATTTCCCGCGGCTTGCAAACGCTCTCAAAAAGCACAATTCCCTTTATCGTAAAAGGCTAGAATCAAAGAAGCTCTTCAAAACATAATAAGGCATTTGAAAAATAAAAAAAAATTGGAAGTGCGCTCTTTCATCGAAATCACTTTTTCTTGTGCTGCCGCTAAGGATGAAACAACTGCTCAGAAGAACACATAAGCACGGTTAACGCTAATGTACTGAATAAGAACCAAAATTTTTTTCAGTGAAAAAAAGTTTGCTTTATCGCAAGCAACTACAATTCACAGCCTGTTTTTTACAGCATGTCAAAGGGCCACAAAGAGCCATTCGAGCTGAGAATAACTGAATTCTTCCATATTCAGTGTGCTTCACCTTTCCTTCTTAGCGTGTCCGAATGCTTGGCGTTCTTAAGCTGTTCCAGCGCATCACATAGTCTGAAAAATTGCCTCAGGCACAAAAAAAGTCTCCATCGAGCAGCTTGCACGAAAAAAACCATGCTGAGCTGCACAACTTAACAACCATAGTAATAAATTTAGCACAGCAATTTTACCTCCGTAATTCGAATTCTATTAGGCCGCCCTGTATCTGAATTCCGCTCATGTTGTGCTTGGAGACCTAAAAATCATAAAAAGTATCAGGATTAGAAAATCTGAGCATCAGTGAAAGCAGTTGAAAAGGAAACAGAGCCCGGCACACGCGCTGTAATATCCATGCCACTGAGGGAACTGTCCTTCTTTTCCTCAAAATCACTTCCAGTAGAACAGGAGCCACCAGAGCGACCTATTAGGAGGGTAGAATAAAACTTTCACAGCTTAAAGCACTAGAAATGTTGTCTTGCAGCCGCGGCGCTGAAGGCCGGGAGTTTGAGTAAGGTGGCTCTGCAACGCCGTTCACAGGAGCGCTCCAGAACGCGTTTGGGGCAGTAATGGTTGACAGTAAATTTATTGGAATGACCAAAGGTACCTGCTGATATGCAAAGCTGGACTAAAGTGCCATTAGGAAGTGTGGTGCGTCGTTATCATTGTAACAAATAAATAAATTGGTTTTTGAGGAAGGGAAATGGCGCCATATCTGTCTCGAATATCTCGGTGGCCACCTGAACTGCGTTGTCAGGGAAGGGGGACGGCGGTAGTGAAAGAAGTAAGAGAGATTGAGGTGCCATAGTAGAGTTCTCCGGGAAAAATTTCGACGTGCACTAACATCCCACAATACACGGTGGTGGTGGTGAAAATATTTTAATGAAATAGTTTAGGAGATTGTAGCGAAGGTTGGAGCTCTCAGTCCGGAACCCCATTGGCGTAGGTAGCTGTCCGGGCTCTTTCGATGAGTGGCTTTTGACTCATTCAGTCCGAGCTGGTCAGAGCTGCCTGACATTTCTCCTTCGTTGCCTGGTTATTAACAGCGATCGCCTGATTTTGTTGGCAGGCCCATACCATACCATATGGTACAGGTCCGCCTTCTCCCCGAAGAATTTGCATTTGGAGTCAAAGTGACTCCGGGTCTATAGAGTGTAGTCTTCGTGCGTTGTTGTAAGTGTTGGTCTGTAGCATTCGGAGGTGCTGTTCCTCCCCTTTTTCTAGTGTCTCAGCCGGCGGAGGGTAGGCCTGACGGGATAATCTGAAGTGCTGAACTAGGTCGGTCTAAGTAGTGGGGTAGGAGGTTCGACGGCATCCGTACTGGGTGCCCGGGGGAGATATACTTGGGCTGAGATATGTGCGCTCTCGTTCCCTGGGATGCCCTAATGACCTGGTATCAAAGTGCCCTCTGAATATTTACGTGTTTTTGTGTGCGTTGGTAGCCACGGGTGTTGCTGTCTTGCAGGATTTTAGCTTCTAGGGATACGACCCTGCCCCTGAGGTAATTATGTGAGTTCGACGTGGGAGTTCAACATAATGCTATTCGGCCTATGTAATGGGCCCGCGACCTTTGAACGCATCATGAACACTATATTTCATGGTTTGAAGTGGCACATGTTTCTTTGGAACTTGGATGACATCGTGGTGTTTTCTTCCGACTTCGCTGCCCACCCCGCTCGCCTTGAAACCGTTTTGAAGTGCCTTGTTGATGCCGGTATGCAGCTTACTCTGAAGGACTGCTGTTTCGCCGCCTGCTAACTCACCATTATAGGGAATTCGGTGTCAAAAACTGGTATCCTGCTTGACCCAGCTAAATTTCTAGCTGCCTCTGCGTTCCCAAAGCCGACTTCAATCAAGCAATCCGGCAGCTTTAATGGCATGTGCTCGTATTTTCGGCGCTTCGTCCAGAACTTTGCGACCTACACTGCCCCTTTGACGCAACTTCTTCGCGACCAACACTACCTTTCTGCCTGGTCGTCGGCTTGCGACACTGAGTTTACGAAATTATGCACGATACTTACCTCGCCTGACATTTTACGCCACTCTGAACCGGCTGCGCCTACCGAAGTCCACACCGACGCCAGTATCGCCGGGCTCGGCGGTGTTCTAACCAAACAAAAATCTTGTGCAGCAGAATATTTCACGGCTTACACCATCTAATTCTACCGAAGGCCGAGACCAGTTATTCAGTCACCGAAAAGTAATGTTTCGCCATCGTTTGGGCGCTTCAGAAATTTCGGCCGTACTTGTACGGGCGCCCATTCGATGTTGTTACATACCACCAATCTATGTGCTGGTTATCTTCACTGAAAGAGCCTCCTGGTCGTCGCTCCTGCTGGTCGGTTCGACTGCAGGAATATGATATTGGCGTCATCTGCCAGACTGGGCACAGACAGTGATGCCGACGCTTTATCCCACTCACCGGTGCCGCCTGACGTCCTGTTGCCGCGTGCTCCCAGCTCCGTCTTATCTTCCCTTTCCGTCGACGACATGGCGGCACAAGAACTCAAAGATTTATGGCTGCCGAGTCTCATCAATCTTCTCCCCATGTCGTCGGCCTAATTGGCCTCTCGTGCCCTTCGTCGTCAAGACCAACACTTCGCTCTTCGTGACGGTCTCTTCTAAAGACGCAGCTATATGTCAGATGGTCGTGAGCGGATCCTCGTCGTTACCTCGCCACTTCCGTAGTGCAATCGGTGCTTCTTACCTGAATGACCTCCAATGTGGCCACGCGGGACTGTTCAAGAGTGATGAATGGTTGCGACAGTGCTTCTAGTTGCGCAGAATGTATACCTTCGCAGTTAGGTATGTGCGATCGCCTACCGACGGCCATCGTTGCAAGCCTCCTCCCCCACATTCGCCTGCTCCACTACTGTCGGTCCCTTACCCGGACCACCGATTTGATCGTGTCCATATTGATCTCTATGCGCCTCTCCCGCACACACCAGCAGAGAATCGCTCATCATGGCCGTCGTCGATCACTCCACGCGCTACGCGGCGCGGAAACTGCAGCACTACCGGCCACAACCTCCACCGACATCGCCTCCTTTCCTATTTGCCACTTCATTTTGAGGCACGGCACCCCTTGTGAACTTCTCAGCGTAGAGGACATCCTTGTTATCTGAAGTTGTTGAAGCGCTCCTACATGAATTCCACACAGTCTACCGCACCACTAGCGCTTACCGCCCACAAGAAAACTAATGGGCTTACAGAACGCTTTAGTCATACTGAGTGATATGCTGATATGAAAGCAACCAGCGGTTTCGCTCCATTCTTTCTCCTGTATGGTTGTCAGCCTTCGTGTCCGCTAGGCTAGACACCATCCTGCCCTACCGACCGTACATCTTTGAGTACACCTAGGTTTCGGAAGCTGCCGGGCACGCTGACGAGTGCCGCCAGCTGGCCCGTTCGTTGACATCGGAAGATCAGTGCCAATAAGAAATGGCGTCACTCCGCCCACTCCGCGTCACTCCGCCCACTCCGCCCACACCAGCAGTCACTCCGCCCATACCATTATCCCCATCATAGCGTCTGGCTTAGGATCCCTTCGACGCCAGCGGTCCTGTCGAGCAAGCTGGTTTCCAGGTATCACGGTAACTATAGCGTAATCCAAAAGACTTCCACTGTCAACTAAGTCGCTGAACCTCTTTCCCACTCAAGCTACTTTTGCCGCTGTGGCCGTCAGATCGTCCACGTCGGCAGGTTAAGCCATACTATGGCCCCGCTATTATTTCGTCGCCTTGAGTCGCCAGGATGTCTTCCCCTTTCCTGCGGTGGCCAGATTTTAGTGTAGAAGTTGTGCGGGACGGTTAGACGTCGAAGAAGAGAAGCGCTGCCGACCGGCAGACTGCGAGCGGCGAAACCAGGTGAACACTGCTGCGTTTTTGACTGCTACCAGTGTATTAAACTCCGCCGTACGCTATTTATATTAACGATATTCTTCAAGAAATTGCAGCTAACATGAAACTTTACTGCAGCTCACTTTTTGCAGTCCGGAAACAAACACAAATAGGACTATTTGTTCTTTAACAGCCCACTTGAAAATTTTGTTCTTATTGTGATGAGTAGCCAGTGTCATTACTGTTGAAAACCTTTTTTTTTTTAGTGAGAACAACACAGAAGAAGAACGTTTCTATTTGGACTTAAAAAGTAGTAATAATTCTTTCCTCGCAGAATTTAGTTGCTCAAAGCAGTTAGAGGTGTGGATCTCAAACCAGCTTAACTGGGCTATTCATATTAACTGGGTAAGTAGGAACGCGAACAGATCTTTTTTTTTTCTTAGGAAAGCGGTGAAGTTTTTTTCTTTCTGTACGGCTCCAGGCTTGGAAATCAGTTGTGTTGCCTGTTTTACACTACGCAGTAATGATTGCAGGCCCTTTACCGTAAACTGACATCACAAAACTAGATCAGTAGTGTGGCTTTGTGGGCTCGTTGGTTCATAGTCTTGAGAAACACTGTAGCAGTAGAAAAAGGTGCAAAGGAGAGCTACGAACTTTAATTATAGCACATTTCTGAGCGCTTACGTTAGAGATCTTTTAAATGGGGTCACCTTTCTTCCCTGGAACAAAGAACTTGTTGATGCCACCGTAAGCTCCTATAGTAGTCATTAGGGAGCGTCACAACACTCACATAACAGGAACCACATCATTTTCTTCCAGATAAACTACTCGGCCAAGACACAATCTAATAACTCATTTCCCCTCATGTAAGAACTCTTTAAAGTATCCGCTGTTGCCGCCTAGAATAGTTGAACCGAATAAACTAAAAACCACGCAGTCTCTGTGCTAACCATTTGTTAGGATTTTACTTTGTTATTTTGTACCAAGTCAATGGGGGAATATCTTTCTTGTTTATTGCAAACTTACGTGTAATATTTAATATTTTCGTGTGCTTTGTACACGCTAATTAAGCTCATTGTGAACACCGCAAAGGCAGAAGGCCAAAGAAAAAGAGAAGAAGGACAGAAAGGAAGACGAACACAGTGATGACGGACAACTCTGTATTTATAGACACCTACAGAGCTTAAATACCCTCAGACCAACGCAGGCGCACTCCGTACAGGGGGAGGCAAAGAAAAAAAAGGGAGAAAACCATTACACGTCTATCTCAGAAACCTTGAAAGAATTATCTTTTCTGCGCGATACTTATTTATTTATTTATTTACTTATTTATTTATTTATTAGTTACCTGCAACGCCCCGCAGGGCATTACAGCAGAGGAGTACAGACTTCATTATAGGTATAAAATAATTATTGTAGTGCATGGAAAAATGCACCATTAGATGTGATACATACAATGCTCGATGGCAAACTGTTCCAGTCCCGAACAGTTCTAACAAAAAAGAATAACACAAGACGTCACCCTTGCAAGAAAATTCCCTGACCTTCAAGCAGTGGTTCAGTCGCTTTGAGCTATAATGAGGTGCCTGGATATATTGTTCGCGGTTTATACCCGTTTTCGAATAATAAATCTCATGGAAAAATTTCAGTCTGATGTACCTTCTACGGCCTTTGAACACTTGCCAGTTAAGTTTTCGTTTGCTTTCCGTCATACTAACTTGCCGATTATAATTACCAAGAACAAATCTAACAGCTCTATTCTAAATTTTCTCTAATTTGCCTACACACTAATATGTGTGTGGGTCCCAGCAAACACATCCATATTCAAGTATGGAGAGTACATGACTGAAATACAGCTGTGTTATTAAGTTACTTGGTAAATCGCTAAAATTCCGCCGTAGGAAACCGAAACGTGATGCTGCCTTATTCGCAATATAATTAATGTGCTTATTCCATCGTAAGTCGGATGTAAAAAAGACGCCTAGATATTTAAATGACTTGCTTATGTTTATAGTAAAGTCATGAATTTTATACCTATACGGATGATTAGCACGTTTTCTTGTGAAGGTGACGTGAACAGTTTTGTTTATATCTAAAGACATGTCTAAACGCACACACCAGTCTGCTACGGTATCTAAATCAGTTTGCAGGATTTGCGAATCAGAAGTGGAATTTACTACTCTGTAAACAACACAATCATCGGCAAACATCCTGAATGAAGACTGTATGCCAATTGAAATATCATTAATATACAGCAAAAACAAAAGTGGTCCCAATACTGAGCCTTGGGGAACTCCCGACGTAACTTGTGCATACTGTGAAGAAATACCGTTCCAAACAACAGCCTGTTTTCGTAACGACAGATATTCTGCAATCCACGCAATTATATGTATGTATACTTTACAATCCAAGTTATACGCTTTCAATTTGGATAGAAGAAGAATGTGCGCGACATCAAATGCTTTACGGAAATCCAAGAAAACGCAGTCCCAACTTGTTGCTTGTCTATTGCCGATGCTAAATCATGAACAAACTCTACCAACTGCGTACTGCAGGAAAATCCACGCCTGAAACCATGTTGACTAGTGCATAGGAGACTGCCATAACACAACTATATATTACTTGCACCATAATCTTACAGGTTATGCTGGTTAAGGAAACGGGTCTGTAGTTCTGAACGGAATTTCGTATACCACTCTTATGTATGGGCAAGACACGCGCTACCTTCCAATCAGCAGGCAAGTCGGTTTAATTAAGGGACTTCTGGAATAGCCGGGTGAAATACAGACATAGTGTATCGCACAATTCCTTAAAATTGCTGCAGGAATGTCATCAGGGCCACAAGCCTGAGCCTGGTTCAAATCCTTCAATAATTTTCGCACACCGTCAATACAAAAATTAACTTCCGGCAAGCAATCTATTTCAATAGGTAATGCAAAACAGACAGAACGTGAACTAGGTGGCAAAAACACAGATGAAAAATAACGGCTAAACATTTCAACTCTAGCCATTACAATTGACGTGTCACTAGCGTATTTAGAACCAGCTTTCTTGATATAATACGCCTCTAACGTTTCACGTGTGGTTTGCAGTTTGCTCCTGCTAAGAATCTTCAAGCTCGAAAACCTCGGAGTACAGTCCTTTTAAGTACTGCAATTGTCCACAAGGCTGGCCCCTTCCCTTTTCTCTAGATCTTTTACGTGATCCCTGAGCCGGTCATCGATGCAACGCCCTGTCTGTACGATGCACCATCTCCCACATGTCAAAGTAATTAGGTACACAACGCCAGTGGCGCAATGCACAAAGTAGTCACCATGCCTTTTTTTGCATCCAGGCTTTCTGTTGTCACTGGTGATGCTGAAAAGGAAAATGGCACCTTGTGCCGGTTTGCCACCTTCTTGAGGCCATGGGAGACCTTGTGCACGTAAGGAATCACTTCAGGCCGTATTCATCCTGCGGAGGGGTTATTTCCTCCTTGCAAGATCTGGGCTTCATCTTCTTCAGGAGCTTTTCTGCCACCGCCAAAACAACCGACCTAGGAAAGCCTGCGGCCTCAAGCCTAGCCATTTGAGTATTGAAGCTGTCTTGCATATCATCTATCATTTACCATATCATATTTTAAGAAGATATCAAGACGCCGACACTGAACACCACACGGACGCCAGCAACAAAGGACTAGGACCAGTGCTTGTGCAATTTCAGGACGGCGCTGAGAGGGTTATTGCGTATTCCAGCCGAGCTCTTCCGCAGGGGGAGGGCAATAACTCGACAAATGAAAAAGAGTGCCTCATTGTCATCTGGGCCATCACCAAATTCCGGCCCTATCTGTCCGGCCGCCCTTTTCGTGCCGTCACCATTCGCTGTGCTGGCTTGCCAATGCTAAGGATCCAGCAGGCTACAGCAGCTACAAATCCATCATCTACCATCATCTACAAATCCGCCCACAAAAATCATGATGCTGAATGCTTGTCGCGAGCCCCCGTGGAACCGCCATGGGGAGGCGAAAATGACGACGAGGACGGCATCCTTGGCCATTGGACATGGCAGATTTGGCTGCCGGGCAACGCAATGAATCAGATTAGTTAATGATGGCGCACTTGGAAGGCCACGAAGCGGCGGTACCTCGCAAATTTATTTATGTATTTATTTATTTCCTCAAAGGTCTCGGTTGAGACATTACATGAGGGAGTGGACGGTATCTGGCAAACAATGGTAAAAAATGTTAAGATGAAAGGCTGGCGACGCTCCGCTTGAATTCTAGTTGGTTGATGATAATGGCAACTTCGGTGGGCAGGTCATTCCAGTCTCGTGCAGTACGCTGAAAAAATGACTGCTGAAATGTCACAGTATGGGCTTGTAGGGGTTACACTGCGTTACTATGGCTGAACCGGGCGATGCGGTGGGCTCTTTTTATGTAGGGGTTATCAAGAGGCAAAGAATGGAAAAACTTATGAAAAAGGTTAAGACGTGCTATCTTACGGCGCGAGGCTAGGGGGGGGGGCAAGTTGATTCGAGCTTTTAGTGCTGAGATGCTTGAGTGGTAGGAATAATTAGATAGAATGAATCGTGTTGCGCGGTTCTGAACCAATTCGAGGGCGTTAGTAAGATTATTGTGGTGCGGATCAAAAATAGCGTTAGCATACTCAAGCTTGGGACGCACAAATTCCTGTGCATTGTGCCGGTGTTCAGGATTATGCATGGTGTCTTGTACAAGCAGCACTTCGACAGCAGCCCGAGGCCGTGGCTCTTTGTTGTGCCAGAAGACCTGCGCGCCGAGGTCGCCGGAGCTTGTCACGACGATCATGCAGCTACAGCCGGACACTTTCACGTATTCGAGAAAGATACTAGTGGCTGACATTTCCTAAGTACGTCCTTCACTACATAAGAACTTGTCCAGTGTGCCAAAGGCGAAAAACACCGCCCACGCGACCAGCTGGTCTTCTCCAGCCACTCGAACTCCCCCCTTTTCTGTTCCGCACAGTCAGAATAGATTTTATTGGTCCATTTCCAACGTGGCAGTCGGACAACAGGCACAATATCATAGTGATGGACTACCTAACGCGATGCACGGGGTCCCGAGCACTTCTGTAGGTGACAGCTATTGAAACCGCCCAATTTTTTATTAAGAGCATTGTGCTCCGCAACGGTGCCCCTGCCGTTTTGATCGCTGACCAGGGTGCCGCGTTTCTCGGGCAGCTCACACAGGCGATCCTCCGTCTCAGCTGCACCAGCCGCCGCCGAACTACTGCGCACCATCCGCAAACAAATAGGCTGACGGGGAGGCTGAACAAGACAATGCTCGACAAGATCGCCATGTACGTGGACATCGCCCACCGCAGTTGGGACGTGGTGCTTCCCTACGTTATATTGGCATATAATACCGCTGTGCAGGGGACGACAGTATGTCCCGTTTTCCAGCTGGCCCGTGGAAGACAGGTTTTCACGATGCTTGACGCTATGTTACCGCACGAGCCGCCTCTCGACGTAGCCAGTGATGCCCGAGTAGTCTCTGAGCGCGTGGAAGAAGCTCGGCAAGTGGCTGGACACCGCATGCAACACCAGCAGCATGCCGACGCTCGTCGGTACAATCTCCGTTGACGCGACGTCCGTTTTTACCGTGGATACAAGGTCTGGGTGTGGACGCTGGTACGCCGTCGAGGTCTCTCCGACAAACTAATGAAGCGCTACTTCGGCCCGTATACAGTTCTTCGTCGCATCTGTGAACTTAACTACGAGGTGCTGCCGGAAGGAACGCGACCGTCATCACGTCGTTCACCCCGGCCTGAAATTGTGCACGTAGTACGACTTACGCCGCATTACGCGCGATGATCGTCTGCCCCCGAACTGATTTTCTCACTCCCTTTTACATCGGCAAGCAGGACATGCTGTTCACGTGTGTGGTCTTCTGCCGTGTGTTTTTGCTATCTTGTTAGCATCGGGACGATGCTTCCTTATAGGGGGAGGTAGTGTAGCGATTGAAAAAAAAAGACGAAGAGCGATCGCCGCGCGCCGACGACAACGTTGCTGCTGGCGGACCTGAATGTTTTTCTGTGCCCCTGTTTTCACCTGTTCTCACCGCCGGTCTCTACGTCAAGCCATGACAATATGTTAATGCTTGAAAGGCATCGTGTGCTGGGTTTATATCAAATACACATCTGGATGACGTCTGTTCTATGGGAGAACTGCTTTCTTGAATAGCTAGGTGTTGTCATAGAAACGATAGCTGTTCTTTACAGGTGCGTAGTATGATGCAGTAAGCTGGTAAATATAATATTGCGGTACCTTGATAACTTCAAATTTTTTAAAATTCCTTCTATGTGAGAATCGTAGATTACTTTAGCTATTATTCACATTACCTATTATTTTCTCTAATTTGTTTAAGTTTGTATTGGTTGCCGCTCTCTATACCAACGTTCCCCATTCCATTGACTGTCTAGTGTGACCAAATAAAAAACTAATGATATGTGCAGCAAATATCAGGGCAGTGCCTTTTTATAGGTGGTCGCAATTTTATTTTTGGGATTGCCTTGAAGGAAGCAGATTTCAGTACACAGAGACTGAACTGCGATGTCTGGCTTCCAAGAACTGGGCGGCGTAGACTTAGCATCCAAGGAACGTTTATTGCTGCTACTTGGTAGGAAGCAAGCAGGTTACATACTGAGAGCGGGGAGCCCGTGCAGGTGGTCCTTTAAAGCTAGGCTATCAGAGTAGCAATAGCAGGAGACTGTGCCTCGGCTTGCAGTGCGGGATATAAATCTTACCCAAGTACCTTACAGTGCATGCGTAATATCCCAGTTGGCGGCGTCACGGAAAGCTTGAGAGAAAGCAAAAAAAAAAAACTGATCACATTTTTTTCGGCTTTTTAGGAGTCATCATTGCAACATATTGTTTTTACTGCTGTAATGCTCTTAAAGGGTATGAAATGGTGCTCGAAAAAGGTTTTATAAAATATTAATGCGTTGGCTGACATTTAAAAAATTCTTTAAAAGCTTCATGGACAGAAAGATTAAATGGCCAATGAGAGCACATATAAACATTAAATTATGCTGCCATAATTGCATGTAAACACTCCTTATGAAACATCAAACATTTATAGAGCAAAGATGTAAATGGGGCAAGCTGTGGGAAACAAAATTGAAGGTTTTACTTTGGTTCGTAACAACTAATACCCCTCAAAAAAGAAGTTGTTAATGTTGCGTTGTTTTGTTTGTGCCGTTGCTGTGCCTGTTCTGTTTTTAATAATTACAAAGAGGATTCAAGCCGAATATTATACATCCTTAATCTGAAGTCCATAGAAATGCATTGCACGTGATCTCTGTGGCTTGAGTTTACATGAAAACGAATGAATTCATTGTTCATGCCCGTCTCCCTTAACCCTTGATCGTATAAATCGCAGCAGCGCAGCTCTCATAACGCCAAGAGGCACTCCCACATCTATAAAGTTTCTCGCCTTGATTAAAGATGTATTCAAGCGCCGTCCTAGCTGTAAAAATGACTAATGAATGCGAAGTTGGGTGGCTACTGTTATTTGTACACGAAAAGAATTTCGCGCCAGTCTGTGAAAACAAATTTCTGCTGGAAACCTTAATAGAACCTTACGGAGTGCCAATTTTAGCTGAAAAGAAGGCGATGAGAGCCTGGTGGAAGAAGAGTATGCGTTTCGTCTGAAACGAATGACGATAGCTGTCCGTGATCTGAAGATGAGAACAACGTGGGTTAGCTGTTCTGGGGCAGAAGCTGTTAGTTTGAGTGACGTTTGATGGCATTGTGCTCATCTAACACGAACGTGAAGCAAGCTCCTATAATTTATACTCTGGTAAAAGGCGCATATCTGTTATATGTATAATTTCCGTCAAGGATATCGGAAAAAGTTAAGCCGCTAGCACTTTTTGAACAGTGTCGCAATTAGAGCCAAAGGTTGGTTGGTTGGTTGGTTATAGGGTTTAACTTCCCAAAGCGACTAAGGCTATGAGAGACGCCGTAGTGGAGGGCTCCGGAAATTTCGACCACCTGGGGCTCTTTAACGTGCACTGACATCGCACAGTAAACGGGCCTCTAGAATTTCGCCTCCATTGAAATTCAACCGCCGCGGCCGGGTTCGAACCCGCGTCTTTCGGGTCAGCAGCCGAGCACCTTAACCACTGAGCCACCGCGACGGCTTAGAGCCAAAGGGAGGCTTAGAGCCAAAGGGATCACTGCTTAAGTGCATCACTAATTATTCCTGTTAAACATTTACAGATCAGCATGTAATCACCGGCATTTCAGTTCACATTTAAATGCATCAAATAAATGGCACGCCACGCTTATTTTTCCCGTGGGCCCTTACGGTTGCGAGAAAAAAGGAAGGTCGCAATAGCGCTTTGCCGAAGACGTGAATAAAAGATGCATCAAAACTGCAGAAGAATGCTAAATTATGCTCCTTGACAGTAACTGTGGACGAAACACGAAGAAAGGGACAAAAAAAAACGTGCATGTGATCAATCGCATCTTTGTTTCCAAGAACGTGAAACATATACGCTAGCGAATAAAAGGGCTCCGCGCAGTAAACATGTCATCTCATGAAACCAAGCACTATGAACTTCATGAGCCATGTTGGTTGCAGATCGCTGGCTGGTGAATTTATGTTAGCGGTGCGTGCTCTGGTAGACGGTATATTTTTCTCCATTACTTCGGCTCCGCAAAGATCAGCATGATTATGAAAGAAATGCTTTGATATGTGCTCACCATTTGCATTGCATAGCCAGGAACTAGCCGCTATTAGTAATTAACATATTGCATTTTCTGCTGAAGATATGCCCTGACATGTCAATCCGCATGGCCAATTTAACTGCTCGTGCAAGAAGAAAGCACCTCATGCAACACCTCGGCGGTACAATCAAGGAGACAACACCGTACTTTAGGAAAAAGCGTGCTTGTTAAATCCCACATACCTCGGGTTCAATTTTGGGTATCTTATTAAACGATAATCCATCAAACGTGCTAAGAATGCATTAGCACCTTTATAGCGTTTGGCACTAGCCTTGCAACTAGTAGAATCGCCAGATATCTCCCTATTTACAGCTAAGTTCGATTCGCCACCCCAGTGAAAATGAAATGCGTGCACCTTCAATTTTCATCATGCATACACCATGAAAGTATGCGTCACCCTGCTAAAGAGAAATATGTCTTTGATAGGCGCTGAATAGACAACTCTTTCGTTCCGAGCGTTCATGTGCATAATTAATAAACTCACCGCATGCGTTTGCCGCAAGTATTAATGTTCAAAACTAATACTGACATCACGACAACACGAGTGTGTAGAAATGCAGTAAACTCAATATTGGTCGAATGATTTCGTTACAGAAAATGTTGGACCCTACCACCGCCCTACCAGAGGCAGAGTATGTTTCGTTCCCCAGGATCTCCGCTCCCGTCTAGCTCTATCTTCGTTTTGCGAATGTGTAAACATCGAAACAGTTATTCGGCTACTACGGCACGGAGCTCCTTGGCAGCCACATACGTGGTCGTGTTCCTGATTACCTCGCCCTTTTCCTTCCGTTCGTGTTAGTTATCGCCAAGGAAAGGAATTCTACTGCCGCCATAGCACCGGTGTGACCACCTGCATCACACGCGCTGTCAATTATCTGACACATCGCTTGAGCTCACGCGTCGTTTTCCACACTAACTCGGAATACACACAACACTCTTTGCTCACTATTTTTCGTCTTTCAGTTCCTTTTCGCCTCTTCCTGACATTGCCTTTAGGGCTACATAGTGGACTACTTCACGTAATTCAGGCGTTTACTATGCCCGGGCATCTATCTACCTGTATATGCCTCAAAGAGCGTAATTGAACTCTTTGTTGATGGACTTGGGTAGTGCCTCGCCTACGTAAATCTAGCTCTCGATAATTTTTCGGTTAGCCTGGGATATTGAGGGACGCCTGCTCACTAACATCCTCCAAAATGTTTTTTTTTTAATCGTTCTGTGCAAGCTGAGTGATATGCAGTTAAAATTTCAATTTCTGCGTTCTCGCGCCTTTCTAATCACGTCGCTTTTCCCCACTGAAATGTCGGCGCGTTTCCGCGCCGCCAGTTCGGCCTCTCCGCCTGCTGTCGACGCGGGCGGAAGTTCGGCGGGTGCCGCAGCTTCCAGCTGCGACATGGTAGCGTATGGTAGCATGATGCATTGGTTTTCTTAGCAGTCTTGAGAGGTAAGGTTCTAACAGCTTCGCTCGTTTTAATTTAGGAGGTATTTTGCCAGAAACACATAAAATAATATTCTGAGTCGCCTGAAAAAAAATAATTACCACACAAAATATTACTGTTGATCTCGTCATAGATAGTGGAAGTTGGTATCAAATGCACTGCAGAAAAGGCTTAGCACTCTCTAGGGAGCCTTATGCATGCTGGAGGCTGCATTTGAGTCTTGGAGCCGTCCTGATCAACAACTTTATAGCTTTCTGTATCAAGCAGCTGTGCACTGGCTATTCGGCGCTTCTGATGCTTGGCAACCTGCCTGATCAGCGCCGGTTTCAGAAAAAGAAGAGGTGGCGTTGCTGAGCGTTCCAGATCGCGATCGCTGTCAGCTGCCGGGGCGGGAGGCAGTGATGCCACGGCTGCTGATTTATCAGTAGATATACTGTTTTTTAAAATTTTCTGCCGATTCAGTGATAAAGTGTTTGAATCTACTGATTTTCTTGCTTTTCTACTGAAACGAAAGCAAAAGCTGCTACTTTTTCCAGTTGGTTATATTAACTCTATGACTTTTTCAGTACAGAACTTGTATTAATGTGATGCCACCTAGAGAGCAAAAAAAAATGCGGTTGGCTCCGAGGTTAACATCATTCTTTCCTTCCTCCATGGTTAACATACATTCTTGCGTTTCCAGACTCTCAAACAAGCTCTCAAACGTGGCGATACCTCTGTCTTTGAGCAAAATGGGGAAAAGGTGAGGCGGTGAATTTGTGAAAGTGGGTGCACTACCGTACCCCACAACTATGAAGCCACAAGTCCACAACAATGAAACCAAAACTTTCGAACCAGAACTAATAATTTAGTGATTCACCCGTCGAGGTTATATTTATGTCCACTGCAGCACGGAGGCCTCTCCCAGCGATCTCCCAATCACCCCTGTCTGGAAGATACTATACTATACTATGGAAGATAATATGCTATCCGAGGGCTTGACTGTTTTTCACTTCGTGCTTGACAATGGCTCTCTGGATCCCCGGGTTTTTCAAAAGTATCGCCAAGAATCTCGTGGCCAATTTTTGTACTATTTCTTAGAAGCTACAATACAGCAGAGTACTAATATAAGCGCTGAATTCGTGGGCTCATAAACTGAGTACAAAAATTGAAATTAAAAATCTACTGATTTCTACTGATTTTTCGCGAAAAAATCTACTACTATTTTTTTATGTGTCGTGGCAACACTGGCGGGAGGACCTTTCTTGCAGATGCTGTGTCTTCGAATGGACGGAGCGGCAGCGCCCTCTAACCGAAGAGAAATCCAGGTGCTCTTGCAGCACATGCTGAAGCCACCTCCTTTTCATGTTTGCGCCGGTCACAAAATTCATCTTTAATAGCTGCTGATTTCCCCCGGGTCTCTTTTCGTACCAACCAACGCGTCAACGTCGCTCGCTGCATTTATAAGGTCTCTCTCGCTAACTGAAGCGCACTAACGATCACTAGCTCCTCAGCGACACTAGCTCCCGCGGCTCACTGAATATAACATTCGGCGGAAAAGCCTGGGGAAGCGGGATCATACCCCGGAAGCCGTTGAGATGTTTCAGCGGAGGCAAAATGTGAAGAGCTAATCGAAACACACTTATTGGGCCAATGCCACGGATTCTCAGGCACAATACCCGGGCAGCAACTCGTAAGTTGATTGCACATTCACCTTCGCGGTAAAATCTTCGCTCTGTATTCCCCTCCCGAAAAACACTCATCCTGTATACAATCATGGGCGACGCATTGTCACAGTTAACCCTTTCGACCTTGGTGCTGTCAGTTGACACCGCAACACGAATATTCTGCTCGCACCTGAGTAACTGATGAAAGTACTGTTAATTTTTAATACGATAGTTCCTGAAGGATCGCTGTTGCTACCGACATCGCTGTTTATGAATTTCCATTGTGTTGTGCGGTCTAAGGAAGAAGCTGCAGCATGGTAGACATGCAATGAACGAGGCGACCCTGCTGAAAAAAAGTTCTATGATGCAATAACCTCATAGATCATTCATCATAGAATATCATACAATCTGTATGACATATCATACAATCTGTATGATATATCATACAGATCGTATGATATGTCATACAGATTGTATGATATTCTATGATGAATGACCTATGAGGTTATTGCATCATAGACCTTTTTTTAAGCAGGGGAATTAAGTATCGTAAATTTGTAAATTTGTCTCGCTAACCATTTTTTATCTCCCGCTCAGATTCGTAAATATTTTTTGAAGCACCTGTCCAAGCTCATATTCGCATCCTAAATAATATTGAATGCGTAGGGGCTCCGCTGCCAGACTTTTTTGACACTTGTGATTAGACATCACCAGGGCTCAAAGGTTGCGAGTGATGGCTATTGAGTGAAGATAGCAGGGCTCGGTAAGGTACATCGAAATAGTATCCTCGATACGATACTCGATACTTTTGAAAATTGTATCTCTGATACCGATACAAGATGCAGAACAGAAATCGATTTTCGAGACAGATGCTCTATACTGTATCGTCGATACTTCGATACATCACTAAAATATCAAATATAATACAGGTTATATTGCGACTAACGAAGTTTACATAACTGAAATCACTGTCTAATAATGCCGGTAATATAATTGGCGAACTTAAGAAATGTAATGTACGCGGGGTTTATGTCACCTTTAGTGTAATTCTATACAGCACTTCTTCTGAAAGGACTTATAAACGAATCCGACCGCATGGATCTGTTGAAGCTCCGCTGTCTGCGCATTTGGCCTTGTTAGAACTTCAATTTGGACTGAAGCCATATATATGTTAAAGTGAAAGCTTCCGTAAGCATGCTTACGGAAGCATGCTTCCGTAAGTATGCTTCCTTCATGTTCGTGTCTGCATGCCGGAAGAGACGCGTCATCTCCTCAGTGTACATTGCAACGGTCTCGTTTGGGTGTTGTATGCGAGACTGTAGCAGCTGCTGGGCTGTCTCTTTTCGCACGACGTTTGTGAAGGCCTTCAGAAGCTGCTCCTTGCAGGTTTCCCAGTTCGTGAGACTAGCTTCCTCATTTTCAAACCAGATTCTTGCTGGTCCTTTCAAGGCGAAGAAGACGTACCTTAATTTCGTGGCATCGTCCCATTGGTTAAACATAGCCACACTAGCCATTCTCCGGGGTCGGCGCCAGGCGAAGCGTCGAAGGCTGGTGGCACCCGGGGCTGCTGAAAAATGACTGGAGTCGTCGTCTGGGGCAAGCTCATGGTGGACGTTGCTACTGGCTTTCGCTTCCGAGTAGGGTCCGGCAGAGTCGCGAACTCAGGTGCGTCCCCTAGAGAGAGAGAGAGAGAGAAAAAACTTTATTTGCGTCCCCTAGCAGACTTCGGCTTCCGCGGTGGACTGGAGTCCCGTCCTCCGGTGAATGGCTCAAAGGGCTGGCGTCACGACTTGCAGGGGGTGTCCGGTACATGGAAGGCTACCCATCACCTCCACCAGATGTCACGTTGTAGTGACGGCAGTCCAGCGGTCAGGAAGACACCAACCAGTCTTGGAAACGAAGGTCTTTATTTGGGCTGACTTGCGCCCGCAAAAGAATTGAATCACTCGGCGGCGGCGTAAGCAACAAACGTGCTCGTCGGTTGTCGAACTGCGAATACCCGCTGCTCGCGGCATCGTTCATTTTAAAGCCGGCAAGGAAACTTCGAGATAACTGGTCGAGATCATCTAGAGTAAACTGGAAACACGTAGATGTAGCTCGGCATGGCTGTGATCAATCGAGATTAGTCCGGTCGCTTCTCGCGTCACGAACAAAAATGATAACACCCCTTGCCTGCGGCCTTGCACGAACGAACGGATACTACAAGGATACGTGGCAATATTTCAATCCGGCTTTTAACGGAGAAGGCCCGCACTGCGGGTGCGCCTCTTCGCAAGCATACTCTATGGTGGGGGCTTGCCCCTCGAACCCCGCGAACCCCCTTTCCTTTCACCTACCCGAGAGAGCTGGCAGGCTGCGCTGTTCGGCCGCCGTACCTTAGAGAGCCAACGTACTCTCATGGCTGGGGCCCGAGCTGCCGTGGAAGCACAGTGGTGTCGGACTAGGGACATCTCCTAGCCTTTGTAAGGAGCTGGCCCTTTAGGCCCGCGCCTTGTTTTCTCACGCATGCAAATAATATCAAATAAATGTTTTTCACCACCACCACCAGGGCAAAATAAGGGTTGTGGGAAAAGGAAACTTTCAGACTTCTCGACGAAGGGAGCGAGATAATTAACTTTAATAACAAAAATGATTTGTTACACAGAGGTCCCCGCACGACCGCACTGTTCTATACGTTTTGAGTTCATGGCGTTTCATAACGTGGGCGACCCGGCCGGTGGCGGTCTGCTGCATGGCCGGGTCCACAGAGCGCAGTCGGATCTCCCACTTTTCCCGACTGCTCGGGAGCTCCAGGCACCACGGAGAAGAGTCCGCATGGCACTCAGAGAGAAATGAAGATAGAAAAAGTAATAGCCTTGTTCAAAAGCGGCGACAAAAATAATTTAGGTAACTGTAGGCCTATATCTATTTTGCCGTTGTTTTCGAAACCGTTGGAAAAAATCATTCTCTCTAGACTCCTCACTTTGCTCGATAGCCATTACCTTATTACTTCAGCTCAGTATGGCTTCAGACCTGGTTTATCAACGGAGGTAGCTTTGTTACACCAAAAGGAATTAATACTACGCTATATTGAGAATAAACTGTTAACACTAGGCATTTTTATAGATTTCTCGAAAGCCTTCGACCGAATAAATCACAATATGTTAGAAAAGCTGCTTTGCTATGGAATTCGCGGTATAACAGCTGATTTGCTAAGGAGCTATTTATCAGGAAGGTATCAATCTGTTGGCGGTGACCGAGAATGATCAACTGCCCGCGCTATTTAACGTGGCATTCCCCAAGGCAGTATCCTGGGGCCACTCTTGCTCATTATGTATATCAACAATCTTGTAAACATTGAAAACTCCGCTAATTCTATTACGTATGCAGATGACACAAGTATCTTTTTAACAGGAACATACGCTACTGACGTAATAAAGCATGGAAATCTTATTATAAGTAAACTTAGTGCATGGTCCCTCGGTAATTTATTTCTCATAAATTGTTCTAAAACAAAAGCTGTCTTATTCCGTTCAAAATCTGTCCCACGTAGGTTTGATGAGATGCTACACTTAAATGACTCTGTTATTGAAATCTTTCCTGATGCTAAATACCTGGCAGTGATATTTAATAAATTTATGCTTTGGCACCATCCCACTGACTACTTGCGCACTAAACTCTCGAAAGCTTTAGGTATGCTAATGAAGTGTATGTTTTTTCTCCCGATCCACCAAAACCGTCTAATATATGTATCCTTCTTTGAATCACATTTGCGCTATTGCCATTTAGCCTGGTGAAATGGCACCATGAAGACAATGTATAACCTAATAATAATCAAAAAAACGTCTACAAGTGATTTCAAAGCAGCCTTATGCTGCCCACACATCTCCATTATTCACTAAACTCAAAATCGTGAAATTCCAGAACCTGTATGACTAAGCTACTGTCAACACTTAAATCTGAAATACGTAAAGGCACACGCACACTCACAACATTGGGAAATTTGAAAAGTAACTCATCTTTACGCTTAAAGAGGCACACAGAACTATGGCATGTTCCAAGATCGGGCACAAATTGTGGATTTCAGATGGTTCAGTCTAGAATTCCACAAATTTTAAATAAATACCACCTCACAATAGAGAAATTGCGCGCACTTTTTAAACTTGACTTGTATTCACTTTTTGTATAATGCTTGCTAACACTTCTCTGTTTATTTCTATTCCTTATGCAATAGAGTTGCTTGATTTTGATGTCTATTGCTTGCAAACTAGCTTCGTAGTTGTGATATTTGTTGCATGAACCTTTGCTACTCACCTTTGTCAAAGCGTCCGCTGTCATTTATTGGGAAGTGGGGCCAGTCAAGCTACTAATGTGTAGTTTTTTTCCCGCCATCCCTACCACATCTCATGTATCAATTCTTGCTTTGTGGTAAAATAAACTGCAAACTTCAAATCTGGGTAAGTGTAGCTAAGTGTAGTGAGGAGGTGGGTGCACTGGGTAAGGGAGGAGGTGTATGCCCCCGCGTGGATGCGGAACAGCAAATAGGAGGAGGGAAGGGTGAAGGTCTGAAGTTGGTGCCATAATATTTGGTGGTAATTGTCAAGGAATTGGTGGGATGGGGGATATCGCTGGCGCTCGCCGCGATATGCCTCAGTCAGCTCGCTGAAGGAAAGCTAGCGCTCCCAAGAAGAGCCCGATTTCTAATCCGCCACCTCTCCTTGCAAAGCTGTCTCATTCACGTATCCAAGGAAATTAGAGTAGTCGGACTCTTCACGCACAACCAACGACGCTGCGACACAACACTCGCCAAGCTCCCGCAGGTAAAGGACCAGGTTTGCCGCATGGTCCGCCGGGTTTCCAACAAGCGCGATGTGTTTCGATGCAAAGACACCTTGCGGCTGATGAACGCATTCGTGACCAGTCGAATCTTGTATTCGACTCCCTATATCCGCATGCGGAAACAAAATCATGAAACGAGCGCTGGCCCTCCCGGTCTCTGCCTCTTCCAGCCACCTCATGGAACTGCGGGTGAACACTTCTACGGAGTTTCAGGAATCCCATCTAAACAACCAATACACTCGTCTCATAAAGACATGGTCGGATCACCGCCTTCTAGCCCAACATTACATACAGCACACCCAATCCGCAGAGGAGAGGTGCTGCCTTCCCGTACACTGGAGACGCGCCCTCCACGTGCGGCCCCTCCCCACCAACATGCCCAAAGAGGACCACAATGGTAGGCACCTGGCGCGGTCGGAAGCCTTAGACCGCCGCTTTGGGAGCAAACCAGGAGTCTTCTACAGGGACGCCTCCGTCCCAGACCCCAGGGGATGGTGCAGGACAGCGATAGTCAGCGACGGCAAAACAGTATATAGGCGCCCTTACTTTCAAGGCCCAGTGAGCAATTGACGCAGAAGTGGTTGCCATCGCCCTCGTAGCCTCCGACTCCTCCTCCAAATACATAATCACCGGCTCGCGAGGGGCTGGTTGAAACGTCGAGCAAGGGGAGGCTACTCGCCTGGTTTATCCCATCTGCTAAAATTGTAGCCGAGGCTCGGATCCCGCGCACCGATCTATCGTTTGGGCTCCAGATCACCAAGGCTTGCAGTGATACGAGGCAGCCGGCGCCGCCCGTGCTCTCTCTCTCCGGGCAATGCCCAAGGGACCCGATGCTGACCAGGACTCCGATTGGAATCCGGTTTACACATTTAAGGAAATATGCGATTATTACAAATGCACGCACCGAACTGTTCCCACCCCGTGAAAAGTGCTGAGGAAGGAAAACGAGCGGGTACACCTGCGCCTGCTCGCTTGAACGCTGTGCTTGGCAACTCTAAAGAATTTCGATGCCGAAATCGACGGGCGGTGCTCACACTGTGGGGAGTTGTCTGACACCTACCACATAGTGTGGATCTGCCAGCAGAGCCAATCCCTAACCCCCATCCCAATCCCCATTTGAGAGGACTGGGAGGCGACCATGTACGGCCGCGGCACCCTCGATGCCTAAAGGGCCTTAACGCAGCGCGCCCGGGCAACGGCAACCACCAACGTGGTGCCTGACTAGGCATCCCACCTGGTTGTTGTAAGGGCTTCACCCTTCTGGTCACGATACCCAACACCTCTCCCTATGATTACCTAATTGTTTTCATTACTTCCGCCCGGTTGATAAGACCTCGGGCGTGGTCATTGGCGGCTTCGTTGCCTTGGTTCCGAGAGTAAGCAGGCACCCAGATAAGCTCCACATGGGGGGGGGGGGATTAAAGGGGCGAGCTTGAGGATGCGGAAAGCGCTCTCACGGATTTGCCCTCTTGAACTATTTAGAGTGGAGATTTTGAATCGGTAAGGACACACCAGGCATTAGTGTAAGCACAAGCGCTAGTGCTGCCTCTCCCGAGGATTCTGGGGTGGATGCACGAAGGTGGAGAGTGGCGATAGGTTGGAGTGTGGAGTTAATGACTGTAAGTGCCGCGTTTTTGCTTAAGCAGGCTGCGTCCACCTGTACTGCGTCGGCTTCCGAACTGCAGTATTTGGGGGGCGCTTTCGCACGGGCTAAGGCCGGTCGAGTGATGGGTGGCGTGAGTGTCCGTGAACTGTGGCGATGGGTTGGAGTGTGTAGTTCTAGTGAATGCCGCTGCCGAGTCTTCGCTTGTGCAGGCTGCGTTCACCAATATGGCGTTGTCTTCGGACCTGCAGTATTTGTGGAGAGCTTTTTGCAGGGGCTATGAGGCAAGCCGAGCGAGCGATACGTGGTGTGGGTTTTCCGTGAAGAGTAGCGATGGGTGCGAGTAAAAAGTTCTAGCGACTGCCTTTGCCGTGCCTTCGCCCATGCAGGCTAATTTAACCATCGGGCGCCGACTTCCGAACTGTAGACTCTGTGGAGAGCTTCTGCGTGGGCTATGCGGCGGGCCGAGTGATCGGTGGCATGGGTTTTCCGATGGAGTTTTACCAGCAGCTGTATGTGTACGAGGCGGGGGATTAGTAGTAATGTGAGCTTGGTTGCTGGCATGCGACTTTGGAGAGTGCCAACTATGTGACATTGTGTCAAAGGTTAAGCTAGGCGAGTGCATTATGCTTGTCTGTGCAGCTCTATGAGTTCGTGTGTAGTGCTTTAATTGACACATGACATCTGTGACACTCTCGATGGAGACGTATCCGCGCCGTGAGGGAAGTGAAGCGCTTCTTAACAGCATTGCCACCAAGCAAATGCGATAGCATTTAGACTGCCTGCTATGATGCTTACATTGAGTGTCTAATGTTCTTGCGATTTCACGCGCCTAAAAACGGTTGGAACCGGTTTCATTGTCCTGATATGGTATGCATGAGTCATATCTTTCTTAGAACATTCCTTTACCTTTGATAAATTACCATCTGGAATTACATTAATCTGACTAACGACTCCACCATAATGCAGCAACTAATCCACGCCGATCCACCTCATTGCTTTTTTAGTGCTGGCCTTCGAGATATCGGGGGGGGGGGGGGGGGGGGTTTCTTGGTACTTTCGCGGGTGCGTTCATTTCCAAATTTTGAAAGTTTGCGGCGCACTATGATTGGCGTAGCTGCGATCAAGTGGCGTTATTGATGTACCAACTATCTCAATCGCATTCATAGATCGCGGTTGTGCCGCATTCATAGATAGGTTGTGCCGCCGCCGCAAGTTAATGTTATCTTTGGAATTATCATTCAAAAATTGAAATTTTTCGATGCTATCTGCTTACTTTGGGGTCAGGTAACCCTGATGACGTCATCTCTCAAATGACCAATCAGGTAATTACAAAATTTGTGCTGTTCTCTGAGTGCTCACTCTGGGTCATACAATTTTGATGACTTCGTAATGGCCACGCCACCCAAAATAACACTTCAGGGGCTTTCTTTACGGAGATATCGGAAATTTCATGATGCCAGCTTAAGTATTATTGCATTGAAAAAATAGGAGGGAGGAAAAGGAGCGTGTGAAAATGGAAGAGAAAGTTGCGTTGGAGTGGAAGGCAGCAGAATAATTTCGACCATCTTGCATTCTCTAAAGCGCACTGCGCAGAGCACGAGGATGCCTTCTGCGCTCTGCCTTCGCCGAAACAGGTCCAAAATTTTCCCCGCGTCCTTTGGTAAAAATTAAAAATTGGTTTTGGTTGGTAACCGTTGTTGAGAAACATGTACTTAGTGGATGTTTTCTATGACTAACGCCTGTGTTTTTCTCTCGCGTATTCTCCTTCCAGATTGCCATCTGCAACGTCGCTCTTTCAGCGGTGCAGCGTTTCCGGCGAGCGTTCAAGTGCGGCCCACAACATCGGCTTGCCACAGAGTTCACCTGGCCCGATATCGGGAGAAATCCAACCGCAGCACTGTAGCAGCATCTCAAAGTTCCGCTCACGTGGCCAATCTGACGGATCACTCACTTCCTTGGAACTACTTGAAGAGGCGACCTTCACATTCGTTTCACATTGTTATTTCCATGTTTACGAGGAACCCTTAACTATTGGTGCCATTCTACTTCTCACCTTTGTGTTTCGCTTCTGACCGTAGTGAACACTTTTCTCCTACAAGGTACAACAGTCCCTAATTGCGAAAGGAAATTGTTTTTTCCACTGAGGGCAAGCAGTTATGAGGAACCTGTGAAGCCTTGCATGAGTAACGGCGTGCAGTGTGCATGTGAACAATTACCTCCTTTACAAGATGGACACCGAAGTCATTCCTCGCAAATATTTTTGACCAAAATACTATATTTTTGATGTGCGTATTGAACACTGCTAAAAATGCTATACGTTTTTGGGAGCGCAACCCTACATTCGCAGTTTCATGGCACGTAAAACTGTGCCCACCAGTTAAGATTCCGGTCCATTAGACAGCCGAGTCTAATTTCATAGTCGCCAGCATGCGTATTGATTATATGGAGCAACCTGTTCCAATAAGGTGAGCACGCGCGTTCATCACTTTCTGGTATGTAGACACTGTAAAGAAAATTTGGTGGTCCCTTGGCTCTTGCAGATTTCAGCTTGCCGTGCCACTTGCGGAATTTTGCGAGTAATTTCTCTGTATACAAACGGTGGTTTGTCGCATCACAGGACAGTACCTCTGATTTATCCTTTTGTATTCGCGAGCAGCTTCACAGAAGTCTAAACTTCGTCGCTCTGTTTCGTTGTGAGGAAAGTAGTCCTCGTTATGCAGGTCATGCTCTTCCCAATGTTTTTATCGTTGATAAGTGCTAATCAGTAGTGGCATTGTGGCAATTACAATTAGCTTTGCAACATTCTCTAGAGTTAGTGTTCATCGGCTATTCGCTGTCCTGCATCAGATGTTATAGTGTTGTTCTTTCGTTTTTAACTTCTCTTCATTACTAGCGAGGGAGTATTTTGATTACCGGCGGCTGAAAATCCTGATAGTTCAAAATTGTTTTAGAGAATGATATTTTGCTTGTTGGGGTGTTTATAATCATATTTGTGCTTTAAGCTTGATAATGCAAAAATGCGAGCCGTTCTCTGGTTTTTCTTATGCTGACCAAGCTGGAATTTAGGCCTTCTGCTTTATATTCTGATACCCATATACTGCTGATAGATTTGAGGCTTGAGGTGTGTGAACCTCATCACTGTGTGATCACTGTTTACCTATAGGCCAGCATGAAGAGTTGCGGGCTGTAAGAAATGCTTGCGCCTCAAAAGTTGATAAAACGCTTGAAAGGGGTAGCCTCCTCTTTGGAGTGTTAACCTGCAGCTGACTGACTCCTTTGTAAAATACATAACACGAATGTGGTGCTCCGTAAGCCGAGAACGGTAAAATGTTTCTTATCGGCTTTTCCACAGGATGCAAGAGAAGCAAAGGCCGATAAGAGCCGCTGAAGAAATTTCTTGTGGTTATTTTTGTCTGCTGTCATTATCCGTACTCTTAGTAGGGAGCATTCTTCGATGCTGTCTAGTGCTTTTTCATCTTTGTGAAATGAATCGTTTTCTTTGGGCTCTCTGTCGTACTCGCAAAGTTGGGTGCCTTACGTCATGGAGCAACCGCGCCAACGATGGGTTGGAAATTTTTGCGGACTTTTAAATATTTCATTCACAAAACGGAGATTGGAAATGCCCAGCGAACTGATTCCTTGAGACTTGTGTCATGAAAACATTGCCGGAAGTAGTATTCAGACGTGCACTTTGCCATTGATAGAATAAACTTACACGACTATCAATAGTGCTGTGTATAAACATGTAGAATCTGCGGTGTATGAATACGATAGCAAGAAAAGTCACATCGGAGAAATCTCTGCAACGGTTCGTGATAAATATCACTGATTGCTCGAACACGTGTGATGACTAAAGAATAGCGAGAACTTTGAAAGGTTATAGCTGCAAGCTATAACCGTTGAATTACGTTGGCCGTTTCATTACACGCAGAAAAACATGCCGGGTGTTAAACTGCCATCTCCTCGAGCTGCGCATTAGATGTTAACATCAATCTGTGCGCAAACTCAGTCTGAATGCCACAAAACGCGGGCACTTGATATATGCGAGCCCAGTTTCGAACGCAACGCCCCTTTAGTGGTAACAGCAAAAAAAAGGGCGCATGGAAGCACCATCTGACGAGCATGTTTCAAGTGATACAGAGCAGCCCGAGGTTTGAACTACGCTCCCTAACACTAGAAGATCGCAGCACAAACCAACCTATGAGAAAGCCGACTGCAAGAAAGACAACACTAACTCATAATTTTCATGAAAGAAAACAGTAAATGCAGCTCCTCGCTATGTTAGGCTCGTTTGTATGTGCAGTGGCGCGAAACAGTATTAACTAATGCTGAGCGTACTAGCAACGCATTAAGCGGTCAAATAAAGTGCAGGAGTTTACAAACGTTTAGATCGTATCACTGAATGAATCCCTGGATACATGTCATAGGAAAAACATAGGATTGAAAAGGAAAAGAAACTTTTGGGCAGCTAGAGCGAAATATAAGCGAAAGTTAAAAAAAAAAAACTGCGTCGGCCGGGAATCGAACCAAAGAGAACTGCTTGGAAGGCAGCTATGCAACCACTATACCACCGACGCCCGACGAGGGGGGGGGGGGGGGGGGGTTCGTCACCGGCGTACTTCTGTTCGGGGTTGACGCGGTACTTTCGTCGGAGAAAGAAGGACCTCACCCCAGCGGCCGGGCAGTGGGCTTAAAACAGTTCTTACGGAAGAGTATGTTTCTATGCCGGCGTCCAGATGGAGCCCCAGAATACCGTACGTACAGCCGGCTGAAGGCAGACGAATGCGGCGCCACGCACGGCTCTTCTTAAAAATCCCAAGCTTCGATTCTTCCTCTATTGATGTGCAAGTTTTCGAAATGCTCATTGCGTTGCTGGGATGTTACGTCAGTTCTGAGGTCTGAAAAACGCTCTTCTACTGCCAAACAAAGATCACGATCTTAAACTTCTTAGTGGCCCTGAAATAAAGACACGGACAGCCAGAAGTGACTGGACCTCCAATGAGATTCATCAGATAACAAATTCAGCAGTTTTTGAAAGGAATAAAAAAAAGTTGTGCGGAGGGTAAAGAAAAACCTGTTATGCTGGCGGCAAGCTCCGTCCTAAACAAAAACTCGGACTGCTCCGCCCCTGAGGACATACAGGGCCATAAAATACGCGTTTCCGTGGTGTCTCGCCCTGCACTGGGTTTTAATAGCCTCGTTCCTCAAACCGCGGACACTAGGCGGGCTCGGGCCTTAGATAGCGAGGCCTGGACGGGATTCTGATGCTTCATTTTTAAGTACAGCTAACACAATCTAAGTATAAAACTAGCGGCTGAGAAGAAAGAGGGCAGGGATACAGTTAAGCGAATACTAAACACCTTTGCAGTTTATAGTTTTGTATCTGTTCTGTGCTCCCTGTGCATGGCGAAACACAAAAAAACAGGTCTCGGGACTTGTCCCTAACAATAATGAAACTCAATCTGTGTCACATATAACATTCACTTGCCCTGGCATTGGTGTAATGAATTGGTAGACTGTTAATTGCGGCACCTCTAGTAAACATAAAGCTGGAAGTATTTGATATACTGTGCGTTCATTCTTAGGGCTTCTTAGTTGCGGTCACACCTGATTTATGACCGATTTCAGAAGGCTTTGGGCTGTGCCCTTGCGACATTTCTATATATCTCCGAGCAGCACGAACCATCTTGCAACTCCCTGGCTATAGAGGAATGCCGTAAAAAAGTCGCCCTTTCTGAAGCGGCCATCGAAAAAGAATAATTCTAATTGTTTTCAAGCTTCTGTACAAGAAATGCCAAAAAACTGGAATGAGTATAAGTTCATCGCAGCCACATTAAACGCACAATTACCGGTGAGAAAGATAAATAATATACCAATCATTCCGATTCCTTTTAAAATTCGGGAAACCGAGGTGTGCTATTCGCTTTTGTACGGCCTTGAAGAAAGCTCACGGCCTGTTGAAATTTACTCTCATTAGTGTTCACACCAAGGGAAGCTATCAAGACGGTTTAATCAATTGTCAAGGTATTGGAAAAGCACTTCGCGGCTCTACTACAACTGAAAGCAATGGTGTTCGCGCCAGTGACGTCAATCAATAACGGCTCTCTCGTTAATCTATCCATGCTTAGTCAAGCTGTACTGACGTTGCGCCTGCTTCTCCGGCCCCCATGGCGGCACTTCAGAAGTGCTGAAGATTCATTTGAGGAACCTCCTGCCTCCTTATGATACCAGGTAAACCATTCTGTCAAACAGGCTGGGATTCCTTCCGAGTGGAAGCTAGCAAAGGCGATTCCTTTTCTTCGAAATCTAGGTGGAAGCTGCGCTTTGAATAAATTTAGGCACTCGGTCGGGCGTTCCGTCTATCGGGCCGGAGAAAAAGCGCCAATTTCACACTGAAAGCCCTTCGTCGCAAGTAAAAGATGCCTTATGTGAGACTCCGTACACGAAACGCTATCTGCTGACTGGAACTGGGAACTAGCACTCCGGTTTTTTTTTTCCGCACGGAACGCCGCCAAGTCACTGGTGACTTTCAACATTTGCCGTCAGCGCTTACTTCATTGTGTTTTCCCAGTCACATTCGCGGCATCTTCGAACGGGGCCACGTTCAGGAATTCCGCGTTTGAGAGCGCTGCTGTCGTGTCACGCGAACGCATGTTCGCGGGCGTTTCACGTACTTTTTTTTTAACGCAAGAAAAACTCACCAAGAGCACACAGCACGAAAAATAAATAAGGTTTTTAATCGTATAACATACACAAAGTGAAGAATTAGACATCTGTTCTTGGCACGCTGTATGTTTTAGCAGGAGAATTCTCGCTGGAAACGCTGCAGCTAAAAAGTTTTCAATTTTCGATTATTCAGTTGAACGAAGTGCAAGAACACTTTAGTGGCAAGCTAAAATTGGTTGTATTTCCCTCCACCTATCTTGCCTGGAGATATTTTTAACCTTTGTCTAAAAATAGGTGGCGCGCCTTGTATAGCTTATACACGGACGCCACCGCTCAACGAAATAAAGCCCCTAAAATTTGGTAAAGTAGCGACACATCGGCTCCCCTCCTCTGCTTCCTCCTCTCATTTTAATGCAGCAACGTCTATTTATGCATCAAAAATAGCGTGCAAAGCATGCCTGGGAAGGTGCACGTTTAGGCGCCCGACGGCCGCACCCAGCGTGAGAGAGAATAGAGGACGGAAGGGTGTGTGCGGGGCGCAATTATTCAAAGGTTGCCATTACTTTACCAAGTTTTAGGGGCTTCAGGTTGAACGTGTACGCAAAACATGCACCTGGGGCCGTATGCCAGAAGCTGACCTTCTTAAGACGACCATTTCACGTCAGTCTGGTCCGCCGTTATTGGTCACTCAGATATACCAGCGGCTTTCAAGCGTCTGTGCAAAGCTACCCGGCCATTGGGTAGAAGCGACCGGACCTCATCGTTGGCTGCACTTCGTAGTCATGCCAGCGGGCAGGTCGGCTCGCCTGCTCGGGACACAGCTCACAGCAATGTTGCTCACCAGTGGCTGCATATCGCAGCCGATGCCAGCCAATGGTGGGTTCCGGTCGCCTACCACCCAATGGGGGGGTCACTTTCTACAGACATTTGAAATCCGCGGGTATTTCTGAGTGATTAATGACAGAGGATCATTGATTGTAAAACATTTTATTCGCCGGGAAGAGCTTGGCAAGAGGTCGCGTTAAGTGGTCGAGAGTACATAGCCCTCGACGACTTTGTCAGCCCACTCCACCGCCAAAACTTGCGTTCTGGGGTCAGAGCTAGCCAGCACGGTCTCCCACCGCTCGAGAGAAGGAGCTGTAACTAGAGGATCAGACAGAATCGAATTCGGCATTTTAAAACTGGCGCCGTATGCAATACGGCCCGACCAGCGCCGCCGAACTAACCAACATTGGTGGCGCCACGGTGCAGTGTCACCTGGAAAGTGACTTATTGAGTCGTGGTAGAATTTGGTGAGCTCAACACAACCAAAAACTCGTTTAAGTCTATTGACCCGTTCTCCGATTGCTTCTTTGGTCTGTTTATGTATCCGCCATGCTTTCGAAGTGGAAGCCACTAATTGGAACAGGTCCACTCACTGAAGGAAGAAGATTACCTCGGCATTCAGCCCGAGGACATCATCATCATCATCATCATCGAACGTGACTCTGCGAACGTTCACTGAAAGGCAGTCGTCGTGGGGCTCCCGGGAGCCAGCGAAGAGATACGAAGACGCGAGAATTAGTACGACTGCGCCTGTTTTGGTGAGTAAACCAACTCTTTATCGCCATTCCGAGTATGAATGTTTGAGAACGAGAGCTAGAGGAGCTTCCAGGTTCATTCATTTCCGTAATAGCATTCCATAGGCAACATAGCAAGAGCAACACGTTCGTTGAAGTTCTCCGCGGTAGTATGCCTGTCTAGGTAGCGTTTTTTACATCAAGCAGCCGTAGGACGAACACAGCAAGCCGACCGCCGCAATTTCGGACAGATGTTGTTGTTGCATCTGAGAGAAGGATGAAAAGGAAAATGCACGGGCCTGCCAACCGGCGCCAGCCTAGCCACCACCGCTGCCACCTGCAGATATTGAAGAGAGTCAAAGGATCAGAGGGAAAGATGAAAAATTCAGGGGGCACTTTGACTGTCTGAAGTGGGTAGAGGCGGAAGCGTTTTCCGAACCACCTTCCCTGTTTCTGTGGCACCGGTGGCGTCACATATAATTGAGTACTAATTACTAAGTGCTGAAAATCACTAATTAATGGTTAATTACTGATTAATATTTGAATACTAATCATCTGCTAATTAATGACGCTTAAGCTTCGCCTTTACGAGCGGAACGCGACAGCGCGTTGTAGCGCTGCCATGGAGTCCACGGAACAACACCCGTTCAGCGCGATGCCTTGCCCTTTGAACGCAACGCTTTTTGAGGAAAGGAAATGGCGCAGTAATTCTCTGTCATCTCGGTGGACACCTGAACCGCACCGTAGAGGAAGGGAGGAAGTGGGAGTGAAAGAAGATAGATAAAGAGGAGCCGTAATGAAGAAAATAAAAATTGTATTTGAGGAAAGGAAATTACGCAGTAACTGTCTCAAAAATTTCAGGGGGGCACTTTTTTGACCTAAAATGTGGTCACTGATGCCCCTAAGAGTGGAACGCGACAGCGTCTTGCAACGCTGCCAAGGAGTCCATAGAACGCCATCGCCCATTCGGTTCTACGCCTCGCTCGTCAGTAAATTGGTTTTTGAGGAAAGGAAATGTATCTGTCTCTCATTTGTCGGTGGACACCTAAACCTCGCGGGAAGGGAATGGAGGAGGATGAGAGTGAGTGAAGACACCGTATTCACTAGACGCGCCTTTGTTCATTCCAAACCATCGAGCTGGCATGGCGGAGTGGATAGCATGCTCGTCTCTCACGCCGAAGACCGGGGTTGGATTCCTGAGCTCGACTAATTTCTTAATCGGTTTTATTTATTTATATGGCCTGAGTAGTAAAGCTAATTAGGCTAATTGGGTAATTAAGGAATTAACTAAACTCAGTCCCACTTAATTGGAACATCACTATACGATCCCTTCAATTGGTTGCATGGTTACTAGCCAAAGTACAATTGGCCCCGTTTGAATTTCGCGCACTGTGACGTCACGACCGTTTCCACCAATTGAAGAGCGTGACATTTTCTGTCGACAACTGCTGCTTACAACAATGCGATATTAAAGGCTTCCGCCTTAAAAGAAAGGACGCGCGTCGCAGCAACAACCGCGTCCGCCGAAGCGGACGCTGGCTGAAAATACAGATAAGCGGCCGTGGCCGCGATTCGTCCCCACCTCCCTCTTCGGACAGATGTAAATTTGATTCGCCTTAAATATCCCCGCAACCCTGGACAACATCAACGTTGTGACAGAATTACCGACTACAAACGTTGCAAACGTTTCAGGAACCGTTTGTCCTACAGCGTTCCGGGTTGTGTCATACCATTTCTCTTTGCATGTAGCTGACATGTTCTAGCTAAATTGGCGGCTAGCTTGCGACAAAGATTCGAACCGATGACATGTGCACATGTAGTTGTATGGCTTCCTCTACATTATCTGTTCCCTGAAGGCGCGTTTGACGTGTCCACAAAGATATGACACAGTTTCTGCGCCCTTTCCTTTCCTCAAAAACCCATTTGGGTATTAAAATTGCGACGGGATTGTTCATTGTGCACCATTGGGGTACTTTCATACGCTTTCCCGCTCGATATAGCATACGCTTCTTACTCAGCTGAGAGGCTAGCTCGCGGCAGGCATTCGAACCGTGTCTCCGAGTGTTTCACTCGGACCTTTGTGGATTCAGCGTTTGTGTGATCAATGTTCGGACGTTTCATTTCTCATTGCGCAACCGGAGTCGAGGCCAAACGCTCACGATGACACACTCATGCTTTCACCTTCCAAGCACTTAATCAGCCTTAGCTGCCCTCTGAATTTTCATTCCCGCGGCAGCGACTGTCTTGAAGCCCCTCCGGAGGGATCTTTCACAAGTGTAGGTGTGAACAGAGCGATTATACACTCAGTGGGCATTTAAGAGTGGTAGCTCTACTAAACGCGAAAGTCGGTCACCATTCCGTGCCTGATTTCACCTTTGTTTAACCTCGAAAATCATAGCAACAGACTGACCTTGGCCGCTTTTGTCCAAAATCAGTGTCCATCCTAATACACCGTGCACGACGCGATGGTGACCTCCAAGTTTGGCATGAGAAATTTCAAAAAATTAGTCCGGGACAGTCCCGAAATTTGCCCTGGCTAGTTTGGACCACAAACAATGTACAGTCGTGCGCAAAAGTGCAGAGACCACGGAAATGGCGGTGGTTGCAATTTGTCTGTGTATAAAGGCTGTCTGGAAGAAATGGGTAGAAAGGCGGGTTAACTTATTTGGCAAGGCACCCTGTGCATATCTCGAAAGCAGGCGCTGCGCCGTGAGAAAGCGCTGGCGCGCAGTTCTGTCAGTTCGCGTGGTCTCTACACTTTTGCGCACGGGTGCATCCGTAGCTGAGCACGCCCGACAACTTGGTGACCTGCAAATTCCGCCTCGGCGATTGCCAAAATGCTGTCACTTGTCCTTTGGTCCGCCTTGCAAAACCCACCCGCTTTCTCCACAACGTAATCCCCTGATAGGTCAATTTGGACATGACGTCATCACGGTCACGTGAACCTACAGAGACCAATTAGAGAGCACTGATATATTTAAGCTTATTTAAGCTTATAAAAGACTCCCAAAATTCGCCATTTCGCCGACATCACAAAAATTTACTAATTGGCCCTAAAATTTGGCTGGTGGCCACCGTGACATTCTGGCACTGGACGCACTTCCAAAATTGGCAGGTGCCAGCACATAAAATTTTACTTTTGGCCCAGCTCGAAAATATGGCACTTTGCATGGCCCGAAATTATGCCTTTTAACCCGCCTATAAAATTTGGCAATTGGACACCTCCCGAATTTGGTATTTGGCCAACACCCAAAATTTAGCATTTGGCTTTCTCTCAAGATTTTGGAGTTGACCCACCCTCAAAATATTTTGTAGTTGGACGACCCACTAATTTTGGAAGTTAGCCCACCTCCAAAACATTTCACCACCAAATGTGGCACTTGTTCCACCTCCCAAAATTTCAGTATTATCCTACGTCTAAAAAATTGCCAGTTTGCCATCCCAGAACATCCACTTGGCCCACCACTAGAATTGGCATTCGGCCAACCTGACATAGGTTAAGCTCCCATAGTCGGCGGAAAAGCCTTGTTTTAAGCGGTTATTTGCAGAGAACGATGATATATCTTCGGCGATG